>NW_027182815.1:732500-857500 GCF_041146395.1 Eulemur rufifrons | reverse complement strand
CACTACGTGGAGAATTATTTGCCAGTTTTTGCAGCACCTTTCACCATAATTGTGACAAGGTTCGTCTCTGCCTCCTTAAACCAAGCTGGCTGCCATGGACAAAACCATGCTGAGGCCTACCTCACTTGGTATTGCCTATACTTGGTACTGGAGCCTGGCAAGAAGCCAGTCTTTTAAGTATCATTCCACCAACCTTTTTCCATTGTTTTAAAAGGCAGAGCACCTTTTGCCAGTTAGCAAATGAGTTGCTGGAGGGCACGTTGTTGTGTGGGGTCAGGTGGTGTGTGAGGGGGCAGGCGCTCTGCCAGTCCAGTGTTTTTTTTTTTTAATCCTCAGAGAGGAGAAGTTGGCATGTGTGCAGCAGGTGAAAAGTGCGGATCCTGTTTTAGTCTTAGACTGAAACAGGATCCACATTTTCTGCCCGTTCCTTTAAGAATCATTTGACTCTTCTTCCGTGAATCCACCATGGTTCTCTATAACCCTCTATGCGTGGCCCCAGGTAACTAGCTGGTTCCAAGAAGTATGCCATAGAGCTTTTGAAATAACCACTACGTGGAGAATTATTTGCCAGTTTTTGCAGCACCTTTCACCATAATTGTGACAAGGTACTTCTCTGCCTCCTTAATCCCAAGATGGCTGCCAGGGAAAAAACTATGCTGAGGCCTAGCTCACTTGGTGTTGCCGATACTTGGTACGGGAGCGTGGAATAAAACCAGTCTTTCAAGTATCATTCCACCATCCTTTTTCCATTATTTTAAAAGGCATAGCACCGTTTGCCAGTTAGCATAAGAATGAGTCACTGGAGGGGACGTTTTTGTGTGGGGTCGTGTGGTGTGTGGGGGGGGGCAAGCCCTCTGTCAGTCCAGTGGTTTGTTTTTATTATGCCCAGAGAGGAGAAGTGGGCATGTGTGTGGCAGGTGAAAAGTGCGGATCCTGTTTCAGACTTAGACTGAAACAGGATCCGCACTTTTCAGCCCGTTCCTTTAAGACTCCTTTGATTCATTCTCAATGATGGTGGAATGGTGGTGACCTCCTGGATTCGTGCTCCTGGAGTGGAAGGCATGGGTCTCCCACTGCCCACAACCCTAGAGGTTCACTTCCCCACAAGAACGGTGGTGTGAATCCATGGAGAATCAGCGTGGGACAGAGAGAGAGAGCAAGAAAAGACTGAGGTGATTAGGGAAATAAATCACCAAAATCTGGAGAGTGCGGGATGGCCAATAGAGAAGGGAGCACGGGACAGCTGTACCCACCTCACCAGAGAGTGGGGTGGGTTCAGCCCCACAGGAAAGCATCTTGTTCCCCCTCTGACCTCCACACCCACTCAATTGAGGATCTGCCTGAAGTCGGTGCAGAATCGCCACGGGAGATGTGGGGCTCTGCAGAGAGGAGACATTGGCAGGAGGCATTTTGGACCCTGGAGTGCTGTGCGCAGCTGACGCACCTAGCAACTGTCTCCTATACGCGGGCGGTGGGGCTGCTTTGGTCCCGGCTCTAGCAGATGCCAAACTGCCTCGTATAGGTGGGCGGCTGGATTCTCCCGGTCCCCGGCTCCTCTGGCCTCTGCCGGTCCCTGAGCATTCAACCCCAGTGACAGTGATCTGCAGACGGGTGGCCGCCATTGTCGGGGTCCACAGCCTAAACGCTGAGGAGCGATTGGGTACCGGGCGGCTCCCTGGGCGGCTCCCTTCCCTAGTCCACGGACCCTGACTAGGAGCTCCACCTTTGTGTGAACACTGAGTGGTTCCCCAGTCACGAGAGAGTAGAGCGTGGACCTTGCAGACATTGGGGTGGGGCAGACCATCGCCCGCGGGAACTGCAGTGGCTGGGGCGTTGGGCGAATGAGGGCACCACTCCACTCTCCCTATCCACTGTCTTTCTCACAGAGAGAGACAGAAGCCACCTCGGGAGAGGAAGAGGGGCAGCCCCCCCAGCGGAGCTAGCAAAATCCTGAACAATATGTGAAGGGCTCCCCCTAGTGACAGAGGAGGCAGCTTACCTGGCACTCACAGTGTGCCCCTATCCAGACTAAAGCTGAAAGAAGGGATCTTAAGGATTCATTCAGATGGGAAGGGCTCAGCGAAGGAACTCTAGGAGTATAAAGAATCAAGCTGAAACCATGCCCTCAAAGAGGATTACTAGTTCTCCACCAATTAACACAGAGCAGATTCCAAATAGCAACATGTCACAGGAAGAATTTCAAACATGGATCATAAATACGCTGAACATTATGCAAGAAAAAATGGATAATCAACACAAAGAAACCACAAAAAAGATCCAGGACTTGGAAGAAAAATTCACCAAAGAAATTGAAATACTGAAGAAAAATCAAACTGAACTCCTGGAAATGAAAAATTTATTCAAGGAGCTACAAAACACAGTGGAAAGTCTCAAGAGCAGGGTAGATCAAACAGAAGAAAGAATCTCAGAGATCGAAGATAACACTTTCCAATTAAATAAGGCAGTCACAGAGTTAAAACAAAGAAACATGAGAAATAATCATAGTCTACAAAAAATGTGGGATTATGTGAAGAAGCCTAACGTGAGAGTTATCGGCATTCCTGAGGGTGAAGAAGACAATAAGCAAGGGTTGAATAAAGTATCTGAAGATATAATTGAGGAAAATTTCCCAGGCCTTGCCAAATCTCTAGATACACAGGTTCAAGAAGCTCAAAGAACCTCTGAGAGATTCATACCAAATAGGAAGACACCACGTCATGTAGTTATCAGACTGACCAAAATATCCACTAACGAGGCCCTTCTTCAATCTGTAAGGAGAAAGAAACAAGTAACATACAAAGGAAAGCCCATCCGAATCACGCCAGATTTCTCAACTGAAACCTTACAAGCAAGAAGAGATTGGAGCCCCATTCTCACTCTTCTGAAACAGAATAATGCCCAGCCTAGAATCCTGTACCCAGATAAGCTCAGTTTTATATATGAAGGTGAAATTAAGACATTCTCAGATAAACAAAAACTCAGAGAATTCACCAAGACAAGAGCAGCTTTCCAAGAAGTATTCAAAACAGAGTTACACGTGGTCCAGCACAAGAAGGACCTTCGAATGTAACACTAATCAAGAGATAAATATGAAAACACAGTTATCATAATGGCTCAAGAGAGAAAACAGATCAATGAAATTCAACCCAACATGAGGAACAGCAATCTGTCTCGCTTATCAGTTCTCTCATTAAATGTGAATGGATTGAATTCCCCACTCAAGAGACATGGACTGGCCCAATGGATAAAAAAGATATAAGCCAAGTATCTGCTGTCTTCAGGAAACTCATCTAACCTGCAAGGATGCATTTAGACTGAAAATAAAAGGGTGGAAATCAATATTCCAAGCAAATGGAACCCAAAAGAAAGCTGGCGTGGCAGTTCTAATCTCCGATAACGTAGTTTTTAAATCAACAAAAGTAAAGAAACACAAAGATGGTTACTATATACTGGTGAAGGGTACAATTCAACAAGAAGACATAACTATACTTAACATATATGCACCCGATCTAGGTGCACCCAGATTCATAAAGCAAACCCTACTTGATCTGAACCAAATGATAGATAACAACACTTTAGTAGCCAGAGATTTTAACACGCCACTGACAGTTCAAGACAGATCCTCCAAACAAAAAATAAACAAAGAAATATTGGACGTAAATAGAATGCTAGAACAAATGGGCCTGACTGACATCTACAGGACATTCTACCCAAATACCACTGAATATAAGTTCTTCTCATCAGCTCATGGGACATTCTCCAAGATTGACCATATCTTAGGACATAAAGAATGTCTTAAAAAATTTAAAAATATAGAAATAATACCATGCAGCTTCTCGGATCACAGTGGAATAAAAGTAACAATGAACCCTAACAGAAATCCTCATTTCTACTCAAAGTCATGGAAGCTAAATAACCTCCTGAACAATCATTTTATAAATGAAGAAATCAAGTCAGAAATCAAAAGATTCTTTGAATTAAACGACAAAGGAGATACAACTTATCAAAATCTGTGGGACACAGCTAAAGCAGTCCTGAGAGGAAAATTTATTTCCATAAATGCCTATACCAAAAAGACAGAAAACTTACAAATAGACAATCTAATGAATAGACTCAAAGAGCTGGAGAAGAAAGAAGAGACCAAACCCAAACCCAGCAGAAGGAAATTATTAAGATTAAATCAGAACTAAATGAAAAGGACCATAAGGGAGCATAAGGGAGATTAAACCAAACCATAACGGAGATTAATAAAACCAAAAGTTGGTTCTTTGAAAAAATAAACAAAATTGACACACTTCTGGCTAAACTAACCAAGAGCAGAAAAGAAAAATCTCTTATAACCTCGATCAGGAACACGAAAGGAGTAATCACGACTGATGCCACAGAGATACATGATATCATCTATGAATTCTACAAAAATCTTTATGCACACAAATTAGAAAACCTGGAGGAAATGGACAAATTCTTATAAACACACAGCCTTCCCAGGCTCAACCAGGAAGAAATAGAATTCCTGAATAGACCGATATCTAGATCTGAAATTGAAACAGCAACAAAAAACCTTCCCAAAAAGAAAAGCCCTAGACCAGATGGGTTCACACCTGAATTCTACCATACCTACAAAGAAGAACTGGTGCCCATCGTACATAAACTATTCTCCAATATAGAGAAGGATGGGATTCTCCCCAACACTTTTTACCAAGCCAACATAATCCTGATACCAAATCCAGGAAAGGATGCAACTAAAACAGAGAACTATAGACCAATTTCTCTTATGAATATAGATGCAAAAATTCTCAATAAAATTCTAACAAATCGAATCCAAGTGCTTATCAAAAAAATAATCCATCACGACCAAGTGGGCTTCATCCCAGAGATGCAGGGATGGTTTGACATATGGGAATGTAATTCATCACATAAATAGAAGCAAAAATAAAGATCAGATGATCCTCTCAATAGATGCAGAGAAAGCATTTGACAAAATTCAACACCCTTCTTTGATAAGAACACTTAACAAAATAGGCATAGATGGGGCCTATATAAAAATGATACAAGCCATATACGACAAACCCTCAGCCAACATCATACTGAATGGGGAAAAACTGAAAGCATTCCCACTTCAAACTGGAACCAGACAAGGCTTACCACTGTCCCCATTACTTTTCTACATAGTATTGGAAGTCCTTGCAAGAGCTATCAGGCAAGAGAGCAGAATCAAGGGAGTTGAAATAGGGACAGAAGAGATCAAACTCTCACTCTTTGCTGATGATATGATGTTATATCTATAAAACCCCAAGGTTTCAACCAAGAGACTCCTGGAATTGATCAATGAATTCAGTAAAGTCTCAGGATACAAAATCAATACACACAAATCAGAGGCATTCATATATGCCAATAACAGTCAAATGGAAAACCAAATTAAGGACTCAATACCCTTCAAAATAGCAACAAAGAAAATAAAATACGTAGGAATTTATTTAACTAAGGAGGTAAAGGACCTCTATAGGGAGAACTATGAAACACTGAGGAAGGAAATTGCAGAACATGTAAATAGGTGGAAAACCATACCATGCTCATGGATCGGTAGAATCAACATTGTTAAAATGTCTATACTGCCCAAAGTTATCTACAGATTCAATGCAATCCTTATTAAATTACCAACATCTTTTTTCACAGACATAGGAAAAATAATTTTACGCTTTGTATGGAACCAGGGAAGACCCCGTTTAGCAAAAGCAATCTTAAACAACAAAAACAAAATGGGAAGTATTAATTTGCCAGACTTCAAACTATACTACAAGGCTGTGGTTCTTAAAACAGCCTGGTACTGGCACAAGTGCAGGGACACAGACCAGTGGAACAGAACAGAAAATCCCAATATAAAACCATCCTCATATAGCCATCTAATCTTTGACAAAGCAGACAAAAACATACTCTGGGGAAAAGATTCCTTATTTAATAAATGGTGCTGGGAAAACTGGATGTCCACATGTAGAAGACTAAAACAGGACACATAACTCTCACCCCTCACAAAAATCAAATCACAGTGGTTAACAGACTTAAACCTAAGGTCAGAAACTATTAGAATTCTAGAAGAAAATGTAGGAAAGACTCTTACAGACATTGGCCTAGGCAAAGAATTTATGAAGAAGACCCCTAAAGCAATCACAGCAACAACAAAAATAAATAAATGGGACCTGATCAAATTAAAAAGCTTCTGCACAGCCAAAGAAACAGTCACGAGAGTAAATGGACAACCTACAGAATGGGAAAAAATTTTCGCATACTACACATCAGATAAAGGACTGATAACAAGAATCTATTTAGAACTCAGGAAAATCAGTAAGAAAAAATCAAACAACCCTATCAAAAAGTGGGCAAAGGACATAAATAGAAATTTTTCAAAAGAAGATATAAAAATGGCTAACAAACATATGAAAAAGTGTTCAACATCTCTAATCATCAGGGAAATGCAAATCAAAACCACAATGAGATATCACTTAACTCCAGTGGGAATGGCCTTTATCAAAAAGTCCCAAAACTATACATGTTGGTGTGGGTGTGGGGAGATAGGTACATTCATACACTGCTGGTGGGACTGTAAACTAGTGCGGCCCCTGTGGAAAGCAATGTGGAGATACCTTAAACAGATTCAAGTAGACCTACCATTCGATCCAGCAATTCCATTATTGGACATCTACCCAGAAGAACAAAAGTCATTCTATAAAAAAGACACCTGCACCTGAATGATTATAGCAGCACAATTCACAATCACAAAGATGTGGAAACAACCCAAATGCCCATCAATTCATGAATGGATTAGCAAAATGTGGTATATGTATACCATGGAATATTACTCAGCTATTAGAAATAATGGCGATATGGCATCTCTTTGGTTCTCCTGGAGAGAGCTGGATTCCATTCTATTAAGTGAAGTATCCCAAGAATGGAAAAATAAGCACCACATGTACTCACCAGCAAATTGGTTTCCCTGAGTGCACATTTGGGAACAACACCAATTGGGTATCGGACAGAGGTTGGGGCCGGGTGGAAGGGATGGGTGTATACCTACTTGATGAATGTGATGTGCACTGCCTGGGGAATGGACACCCTTCAAGTTCTAACTGGGGGGGATGGGGTGGGGGAGAGGAGGGGTGCACACCTACATGATGAATGTGATGTGCACTGACTAGGGAATGGACAAAATTGAAGCTCAGAATCGGGGGAAAGGGGAGGCATGGGGAATGTATATAGCCTGATCTTTTGTACCCCCATAATGAGCTAACAAACAAACAAACAAACAAAAAAGAATCGTTTGATTCATCAGCTGGGAATACACCATGGTTCTTTAAAGACCTCTATGCGTGGGCCCAGGTAACTGGCTAGTTCCAAGAAGTATGCCACAGAGCTTTTGAAATAACCACTACGTTGAGAATTATTTGCTAGTTTTTGCACCACCTTTCACCATAATTGTGATAAGGTTCTTCCGTGCCTCCTTCAACCCAAGATGGCTGGGGCGGACAAAACTATGCTGAGGCCTAGTTCACTTGGTGTTGCCGATAGTTGGTACTGGAGCCTGGCAAGAAGCCATGCTATTAAGAGTCATTCCACCATCCTTTCTCCATCATTTTAAAAGGCAGAACACCTTTTTCCAGTTATCATAAGAATGAGTTGCTGGAGGGGACGTTTTTGAGTGGGGTCGGGTGGTGCGTTGAGGGGAAGGCTCTCTGTCTGTCTGGTGGTTTGTCTTTATTATGCCCAAAGAGGAGAGGTGGGCATGTGTGTGGCAGGTGAAAAGTACGGATCCTGTTTCAGTCTTAGACTGAAACAGGATCCGCACTTTTCAGCCAGTTCCTTTACGAATCCTTTGATTCATCAGCTGGGAATCCACCATGGCTGTCGAGACCCCTCTATGTGTGGGCCCAGGTAACTGGCTAGTTCCAAGATGTATGCCGTAGAGCTTTTGAAATAACCACTACGTTGAGAATTGTTTGCCAGTTTTTGCAGCACCTTTGACCATAATTGTGATAAGGTTCATCTGTGCCTCCTTAAACCCAAGCAGGCTGCCACGGACAAAACTATGCTGAGGCCTAGCTCCCTTGGTGTACTGATACATTTTACTGGAGCCTGGCAAGAAGCCATTTTTTTTAAGTACAATTCCACCGTCTTTTCTCCATTAGTTTAAAAGGCAGTGCACCTTTAGCCAGTTAGCATAAAGATGAGTCACTGGAGCGGCTTTTTGTGTGGGGTTGGGTGTGTGTGGGAGGGCAGGCCCTCTGTCAGTCCGGTGGTTTGTTTTTATTATTCCCAGAGAGGAGAAGCGGGCATGTATGTGGCAGGTGAAAACTTTGGATCCTGTTTCAGTCTGAAACAGTATCTCCGCTTTTGAGCCTGTTCCTTTTGGAATCCTTTAATTCATCAGTTGGGAATCCACCATGGTTCTCTAGACCTCCCTGAGCGTGGGCCCAGGTAACTGGCTAGTTCCAAGAAGTATGCCGCAGAGCTTTGGAAATAACCACTACATTGAGTATTATTTGCCAGTTTTTGCAGCAACTTTCACAATGATTGTGAAAAGGTTAGGCAGTGCATCCTGAAACCCAAGCTGGCTTCCACAGAAAAAACTACGGTTAGGCCAATCTCCCTTGGAGTTGCCGATAATTGGTACTGGTCCGTGGCAAGAAGCCATTCCTTTAAGTATCATTCCACCTTCCTTTCACAACTATTTTAAAAGGCAGAGCACCTATTGTCATTTAGCTTAAGGATGAGTCGCTGGAGGAAACGTTTTTGTGTGGGGTGGGAGAGGCAGAGCCAGGCCCTCTGTCAGTCCAGTGGTTTGTTTTTATTATCCCCGGAGAGGAGAAGTGGACATGTGTGTGGCAAGTGAAAAGTGTGGATCCTGTTTCAGTCTTAGACTGATACAGGATCGGCACTTTTCATCCTGTTCCTTTAAGAATCCTTTGCTTCATCAGCTGGGAATCCACCATAGTTCTCTACACCCCACTATGTGTGGGCCCACTTAACAGGCTAGTTCAAAGAAGTATGCCACAGAGCATTTGAAATAACCACTACCATGGAAATTATTTGCCAGCTTTTCCAGCACTTTTACCATAATTTTGATAAGGTTCATTTGTGCTTCCTTAAACCCTAGATGGCTTCCATGGACAAACCTATACTGAGGGTTCTCTCGCTTGGTGTTGCCAATACTTGGTACGGGAGTCTGACAAGAATCCAGTCTTTTAATTATCATTGCACCATCCTTTCTCCCTTATATTAAAAGGTGAGCAACTTTCGGCAGTTAGCATAAGGATGAGTCAACGGAGGGGATGTTTTTGGGTGGGATCGGGGTGGTTTGGGGGACAGTCCCTCTGTCAGTCTGGTTGTTTGTGTTTATTATGCCCAGACAGGGAAGTGGATATATTTGTGGCAGGTGAAATGTGCGGATCCTGTTTCAGTTAGACTGAAACAGTATCCGCACTTTTCAGCTGGTTCCATTAAAAATCCTTTGATTCATCAGCTGGGAATCCACCATGGTTCCTTAGAACCCTCCATACATGGGCCCATGAACTGGCCTGTACCAAGATGTATGCTGCACAGCTTTTGAGATAAACACTACGTGTAGAATTATTTGCCAGTTTCTGCAGCACATATCACCATAATTGTGATAAGGATCGTCTGTGCCTCCTTAAACACAAGATGGCTGCCACGGAGAAAACTATGCTGAGGCCTAGGTCACTTGGATTTCACGACACTTGTTACTGGAGGCTGGAAGGAGGCCATTCTTTTAAGTATCATTCCACCATACTTTCCCCATTATTTTAAAATGCACGGAAACCTTTGCAAGTTAGCATAATAATTAGTAGCTGGAGGGGACATTTTTATTTGTGGGGTCGGTGTGGGTGGGGGGCGCAGGCCCTCTGTCAGTTCGCTGGATTGTTTTTATTTTCCCCAGACCGGAGAAGTGGGCATGTGTGTGGCAGGTGAAAAGTTCGGATCCCGTTTCTGTCTTAGACTGAAACAGAAACCGCACTTTTCACCCCGTTCCATTAAGAATCCCTTGCTTCATCAGCTGGGAATCCACCATGGGCCTCTAGACTGCTCTATGCGTGGGCCCAGTTAACTGGCTAGTTCAAAGAATTATGCCGCAGAGCTTTTCAAGTAACCACTACCATGAGAATTACTTGACCGCTTTTGCAGCACCTTTCACCATAATTGTGATAAGGTTCATCTGTGCCTCCTTAAACCCAAGATGGCTGCCAGGGACAAACGTGTGCTGAGGCCTAGGTGACTTGCTGTTGCGAATACTTGGTATGGGAGTCTGGCAATAAGCCAGTCTTTTAGGTATAATTCCACCATTCTATCTCCATTATTTTAAAAGGCAGAGGACGTATTGCCAGATAGCATAAGGATCAGTCGCTGGAGGGCACGATTTAGTGTGGGGTGGTGGGGGGCGGGGGCAGGCCATCTGTCAATCCGATGGGTTGTTTTTGTTATCCCTAGAGAGGAGAAGTGGGCATGTGTGTTGCAGGCAAAAAGTCAGAATCCTGTTTCAGTCAGGATCTGCACTTTTCAGCCTGTTCCTTTAAGAATCCTTAGATTCATCACCTTGGAATCCACCATGGTTCTCTAGACCCCTCTATGCGTGGGCCCAGGTAACTGGCTTCTTCCAAGAAGTATGCCACAGAGCTTTTGAATTAAACAGTACGTTGAGAATTATTTGCCGGGTTTTCAGCACGTTTCACCATAATTATGATAAAGTTTGTATGTGCCTCCTTAAACCCAACATGGCTGCCACGGGCATAACTATGCTGAGGCGTAGCTGACTTGGTGTTGCCTATTTTTGTTAGTGGAGACTGACAAGAAGCCATTCTTCTAAGTATCACTCCACCGTCCTTTCTCCATTGTTTAAAAATGCAGGGAAATTTTGCAAGTTAACATAATAATTAGTAGCTGGAGGGGAATTTTTTTGGGGGGGATCTGCGTGGGTGGAAGGGGGGCAGGCCCTTTGTCAGTTCGCTGGTTTGTTTTTATTATCCCCAGAGAGGAAAAGTGGGCATGTGTGTGGCAGGTGAAAAGTGTGCGTCCTGTTTCAGTCTTAGACAGACACAGGATCTGCACTTTTCACCCCGTTCCATTAAGAATCCTTTGCTTCATCAGCTGGGAATCCACCATGGTTCTCTAGACCCCTCTTTTAGTGCACACAGAAAACTGCCTGGTTCCAAGAAGTTTTCCTCAGAGCTTTTGAAATAACCACTACTATGGAAATTATTTGCCAGCTTTTCCAGCACTTTTACCATAATTTTGATAAGGTTCATCTGTGCTTCCTAAAACCCTAGATGGCAGCCACGGACAAACCTATGCTGACACCTAGGTCACTTCCTGTTGCCAATAATTGGTATGGGAGTCTGGCAAAAGGCCAGTATTTTAAGTATAATTCCACCATCCTATCTTCATTATTTTAAAACGCAGAGGACCTTTCGCCAGATAGCATAAGGATGAGTCGCTGGAGGGGACCTTTTTGTGTACAGTGTTGGGGGGCGGGGGAGGACATCTGTCAATCCGATTGATTGTTTTTATTATCCCTAGAGAGGAGAAGTGGGCATGTGTGTTGCAGGCAAAAAGTGCATATAGTGTTTCAGTCTCAGACTGAAACAGGATCCGCACTTTTCAGCCTGTTCCTTTAAGAATCCTTTGATTCATGACCTGGGAATCCATCATGGTTCTCTAGACCCCTCTATGCGTGGGCCCAGAAAACTGCCGGGTTCCAAGAAGTATTCCACAGAGCTTTTGAAAAAACCACTACGTTGAGAATTATTTGCCAGGTTTTGCAGCACCTTTCATCATAATTGTCATAAGGTTCGTCTCGAGATGGCTGCCATGGACAAAACTATGCTGAGGCCGAGCTCACTTTGTGTGGCCGATCCTTGGTACTGGAGACTGGAAACAATACATTCTTTTAAGTATCATTTCACCATCCTTCTCCACTATTTTAAAAGTCAGAGCACCTTTTGGCAGTTAGAATAACAAGGAGTCGCTGGACGGGAAGTTTTTATGTGGGGTCTGGGGGCTGGTGCGGCAAGCCCTCCACCAGTTCTGTGGTTTCTTTTTATTATCCCCAGAGAGGAGAAGTGGGCATGTGTTTGGCAGGTGAAAAGTGCAGATCCTGTTTCAGAGTATGAAACAGGATCCGCATGTTCATCCTGTTCCTTTAAGAATCCTTTGCTTCATCAGCTGGGAATCCACCATAGTTCTCTATACCGCACTATGCGTGGGCCCAGTTAACTGGCTAGTTCAAAGAAGTATGCCGCAGAGCTTTTGAAATAACTACTACCATGAGAATTATTTAACAGCTTTCGCAGCACCTTTTATTATAATTGTTATAAGGTTCATCTGTGTCTCCTTAAACCCAAGATGGCTGCCATGGACAAACCTATGCTGAGGCCTACGTCACTTGCTGTTGCCAATACTTGGTATGGAAATCTGGCAATAAGCCAGTCTTTTAGGTATAATTCTACCATCCTATCTCTAGTTTTTTAAAAGGCTTATGACCTTTCACCAGATAGCATAAGGACGAGTCGCTGGAGCAGACTATTTTGTGTGGGGTGGTGGGGGCCGGGGGCACGGCATCTGTAAATCCGATGGGCTGTTTTTGTTATCCCTAGAGATGAGAAGGGCGAATGTGTGTTGCAGGCAAAATGTGCGGATCCTGTTTCACACTTAGACTGAAACAGGATCTGCACTTTTGAGCCTGTTCCTTTAAGAATCCTTTGATTCATCACCTGGGAATCCACCATGGTTCTCTAGACCTCTCTTTGCATGGGCACAGGTAACTGGCTTGTTCCAAGAAGTATGCGACACAGCTTTTGAATTAACCAGTACTTTTAGAATTGTCAGGTTTTTAGCATGTTTAAACGTAATTGTGATAACGTTTGAATGTGCCTCCTTAAACCCAAGATGGCTGCCCCGGATATAAATATGCTGAGGCATAGCTGACTTGTTGATGCCTATTTTTGTTAGTGGAGACTGACAAGAAGACATTCTTCTAAGTATCATCCCACCATCATTTTTCCATTTCGTAAAACTGGAGGGAAATTTTGCAAGTTAGTATTATAATTAGATGTAGGGTTCGTATTTTTTTTTCTTTTTTTGTGGGGTAGGAGTGGATGGGCGTTTCAGGCCCTCTGTGAGCTCGCTGGTTTTCTTTAATTACCCCCAGAGAGGACAAGTGGGCATGTGTTTGGCAGGTGAAAAGTGTGGATTCTATTTCAAAGAATTAAACAGGATCCACATGATCATCCCATTCCTTTAAGAATCCTTTGCTTCATCAGCTGGGAATCCACCATGGTTCTATATACTCCTCTATGCGTTGGCACAGGTAACTGGCTTGTTCCAAGAAGTATGCCGCAGAGCTTTTCAATTAACCAGTACGTTGAAAATTATTTGCAGGTTTTCAGCATTTCACCCTAATTGTAATAACGTTTGTATGTGCCTCCTGAAACCCAAGATGGCTGCCACGGACATAACTATGCTGAGGTGTAGCCGACTTGGTGTTGCCTATTTTTGTTAGTGGAGACTGACAAGAAGCCATTCTTCTAAGTATCATCCCACCACCATTTTTCCCTTGTTTTAAAATGCAGGGAAATTTTGCAAGTTAGCTTTATAATTAGTAGCTGGAGGGTACGTTTTTTTTTTTTTTTCCGTCGGGTCGGTGTCGATGGGGGGGTCAGGGCCTCTATAAATTTGCTGGTTTGTTTTTATTATCCCCAGAGAGGGGAAGTCGGCATTTGATGGCAGCTGAAAAGTGAGGATACTCTTTCAGAGAATTAAACAGCATTCACATGGTCATCCCGTACCTTTAAGAATCCTGGAAGGGCGCAGTGGCTCACGCCTGTAATCCTAGCACTCTGGGAGGCCGAGGCGGGTGGATCGCTCGAGGTCAGGAGTTCGAGACCAGCCTGAGCAAGAGAGAGACCCCGTCTCTACTAAAAATAGAAAGACATTATATGGACAACTAAAAATCTATATAGAAAAAATTAGCCGGGCATAGTGGCGCATGCCTGTAGTCCCAGCTACTCGGGAGGCTGAGGCAGTAGGATCGTTTAAGCCGAGGAGTCTGAGGTTGCTGTGAACTAAGCTGACGCCACGGCACTCACTCTAGCCTGGGCAACAAATTGAGACTCTGTCTCAACAAAAAAAAAAAAAAAAAAAAAAAAAAAAGAATCCTTTGCTTCATCAGCTGGGAATCCACCATGGTTCTATATACTCCTCTATGCGTGGGCACAGGTACCTGGCTTGTTCCAAGAAGTATGACGCAGAGCTTTTCAATTAACCACTACGTTGAAAATTATTTGCAGGTTTTCAGCGTTTCACCATAATTGTGATAAGGTTTGTATGTGCCTGCTGAAACCCAAGACGGCTGCCACAGACATAACTATGCTGAGGCGTAGCTCACTTGGTGTTTCCTATTTTTGTCAGTGGAGACTGACAAGAAGCCATTCTTTTAAGTATAATCCCACCATGATTTTTCCATTGTTTAAAAATGCAGGGAAATTGTGCAAGTTAGCATTATAATTAGTAGCTGGAGGGTACTTTTTTTTTTTTTTGTGGTGTCGGTGTGGATGGGGGTGCAAGGCCCTCTAGATGTTCACTGGTTTGTTTTTATTATCCCCAGAGAGGAGAAGTGGGCATGTTGTT
Source organism: Eulemur rufifrons (assembly GCF_041146395.1). NCBI lineage: Eukaryota > Metazoa > Chordata > Mammalia > Primates > Lemuridae > Eulemur > Eulemur rufifrons. Next base: position 842,809 of record NW_027182815.1, on the reverse strand, counting down.
GGCAGGTGAAAAGTGCGGACTCTGTTTCAAAGAATTAAACAGGATCCGCATGGTCATCCGCTTCCTTTAAGAATCCTTTGCTTCATCAGCTGGGAAACCACCATGGTTCTATATACTCCCGTATGGGTGGGCACAGGTGACTGGCTGGTTCCAAGAAGTATGCCACAGAGGTTTTCAAATAAAAAGTACATTGAAAATTATTTGCAGGTGTTCAGCGTTTCATCATAATTGCGACAACGTTTGTATGTGCCTTGAAACCCAAGATGGCTGGCACAGACATAACTATGCCGAGGCGTAGCTGACTTGGTTTTGCCGATTTTTGTTAGCGGAGACTGACAAGAAGCCATTCTTCTAAGTATCATGCCGCCATCATTTTTCCGTTGGTTAAAAATGAAGGGAAATTTTGGAACTTAGCATTATAATTAGTAGCTGGAGGGTACGGTTTTTTTTGTGTGTGTGGGCGATGTGGATGGGGGGGGTCAGGCCCTCTGTCAGTTCGCTGGTTAGTTTTTATTATCCCCAGAGAGGAGAAGTGGGCATGTGTTTGGCAGGTGAAAAGGGCGGATTCTGTTTCAGAGAATTAACGATAATCCCAATGCTCATCCCGTTCCTTTAATAATCCTTTACTTCATCAGCTGGAAATCCACCATGGTTATATATGCTCCTCTTTGCGTGGGAACAGGTAACTGGCTTGTTCCAAGAAGTATGCCGCAGAGCTTTTCAATTAACCACTACGTTGAAAATTATTTGCAGGTGTTCAGCGTTTCACCATAATTGTGATAACCTTTGTTTGTGCCTCCTGAAACCCAAGATGGCTGCCACGAATATAACTATGCTGAGGCGTAGCTGACTTGGTTTTGCCTATTTTTGTTAGTGGAGACTGACAAGAATCCATTCTTCTAAGTATCATCTCACCATCATTTTTCCATTGTTTAAAAATGCAGGAAAATTTTGCAAGTTAGCATTATAATTAGTAGCTGGAGGCTACGGTGTTTTTTTTTTTTTTCCTGTGGGGTCGGTGTGGATGTGTTGGTCAGGCCCTCTGTCAGTTCGCTGGTTTGTTTTTATTATCCCCAGAGAGGAGAAGTGGGTATTAGTATGGCAGGTGAAAACTGCGGATCTGTTTCACAGAATTAAACAGGATCCGCATGGTAATCCCGTTCCTTTAAGAATCCTTTGCTTCATGAGCTGGGAATCCACCATGGTTCTATATACTTCTCTATGCGTGGGCACAGGAAACTGGCTTGTTCCAAGAAGTATGCCTCAGAGCTTTTCAATTAACCAGTATGTTGAAAATCCTTTTCAGGTTTTCAGCGTTTCACCATAATTGTGATAACGTGTGTATGTGCCTACTGAAACCAAATATGGCTGCTACGGACATAACTATGCTGAGGCGTAGCTGACTTGGTGTTGCCTATTTTTGTCAGTGGAGACTGACAAGAAGCCATTCTTCTAAGTATCATCCCACCATCATTTCTCCATTGTTTAAAAATGCAGGGAAATTTTGCAAATTGGCAGTATAATAGTAGCTGGAGGGTACTTTTTTTTTTGTGGGGTCGGTCAGGATGGGTGTTCAGGCCCTCTGTCAGATCGCTGGTTTGTTTTTATTTTCGCCAGAGAAGAGTAGTGGGCATGTGTTTGGCAGGTGAAAAGTGCGGATTCTGTTTCAGAGAATTAAACAGGATCCGCATGGTCATCTCATTCCTTTAAGAATCCTTTGCTTCATCAGCTGGGAATCCACCATGGTTCTATATACTCCTCTATGTGTGGGCACAGGTAACTGGCTTGTTCCAAGAAGTATGCCGCAGAGCTTTTCAATTAAGCAGTACGTTGAAAATTATTTGCAGGTTTTCAGCGTTTCACCATAATTTTGATAACGTGTGTATGTGTCTCCTGAAACCCAATATGGCTGCCAAGGACATAAGTATGCTGAGGCGTAGCTGACTTCGTGTTGCCTATTTTTGTTAGTGGAGACTGACAAGAAGCCATTCTTCTAAGTATCACCCCACCACCATTTTTCCATTGTTTAAAAACGCAGGGAAATTTTGCAAGTTAGCATTATAATTAGTAGCTGGAGGGTACTTTTTTTTTTTTTTTGTAGGGTCAGTGTGGATGGGTTGGTCAGGCCATCTGTCAATTCACTGGTTTGTTTTTATTATCCCCAGAGAGGAGAAGTGGGCATGTGTTTGGCAGGTGAAAAGTGCGGATTCTGTTTCAGATAATTAAACAGTATCCGCATGGTCATCTCATTCCTTTAAGAATCCTTTGCTTCATCAGCTGGGATTCCACCATGTTTCTATGTACTCCTCTATGCGTGGGCACAGGTACCTGGCTTGTTCCAAGAAGTATGCTGGAGAGTTTTTAAATTAACCAGTACGTTGAAAATTATTTGCAGGTTTTCAGCGTTTCACCATAATTTTGATAACGTTTGTATGTGCCTCCTGAAACCCAAGAAGGCTGCGACGGACATAACTATGCTGAGGAATAGCTGACTTGGTGTTGCCTATTTTTGTTAGTGAAGACTGACAAGAAGCCATTCTTCTAAGTATCATCCCACCACCATTTTTCCATTGTTTTAAAATGCAGGGAAATTTTGCAAGTTACCATTATAATTAGTAGCTGTAGGGTATGGTTTTTTTTTTGTGTGGTCGATGTGGATGGGGGGGGTCAGGCCCTCTGTCAGTTCGCTGGTTAGTTTTTATTATCCCCAGAGAGGAGAAGTGCGCATGTGTTTGGCAGTTGAAAAGGGCGGATTCTGTTTCAGAGAATTAACGATGATCCCCATGGTCATCCCGTTCCTTTAATAATCCTTAACTTCATCAGCTGGAAATCCAGCATGGTTCTATATACTCCCGTATGGGTGGGCACAGGTTACTGGCGTGTTCCAAGAAGTATGCCACAGAGCTTTTCAAATAAAAAGTACATTGAAAATTATTTGCAGGTGTTCAGCATTTCATCATAATTGCGACAACGTTTGTATGTGCCTTGAAACACAAGATGGCTGCCACAGACATAACTATGCTGAGGCGTAGCTGACTTGGTTTTGCCGATTTTTGTTAGTGGAGACTGACAAGAAGCCATTCTTCTAAGTATCATGCCGCCATCATTTTTCCGTTGGTTAAAAATGAAGGGAAATTTTGGAAGTTAGCATTATAATTAGTAGCTGGAGGGTACGGTTTTTTTTGTGTGTGTGGTCGATGTGGATGGGGGGGTCAGGCCCTGTGTCAGTTAGCTGGTTAGTTTTTATTATCCCCAGAGAGGAGAAGTGGGCATGTGTTTGGCAGGTGAAAAGGGCGGATTCTGTTTCAGAGAATTAACGATGATCCCCTAGGTCATCCCATTCCTTTAATAATCCTTTGCTTCATCAGCTGGGATTCCACCATGTTTCTATATACTCCTCTATGCGTGGGCACAGGTACCTGGCTTGTTCCAAGAAGTATGCCGCAGAGCTTTTCAATTAACCACTACGTTGAAAATTATTTGCAGGTGTTCAGCGTTTCACCATAATTGTGATAACGTTTGTTTGTGTCTCCTGAAACCCAAGAAGGCTGTGACGGACATAACTATGCTGCGGAGTAGCTGACTAGGTGTTGCCTATTTTTATTAGTGGAGACTGACAAGAAGCCATTCTTCTAAGTATCATCCCACCACCATTTTTCCATTGTTTTAAAATGCAGGGAAATTTCGAAAGTTAGTATTATAATCAGTAGCTGGAGGATACTTTTTTTTTGTGGGGTCGGTGTGGATGGGGGTGCAAGGCCCTCTAGATGTTCACTGGTTTGTTTTTATTATCCCCAGAGAGGAGAAGTGGGCATGTTGTTGGCAGGTGAAAAGTGCGGATTCTGTTTCAAAGAATTAAACAGGATCCGCATGGTCATCCGCTTCCTTTAAGAATCCTTTGCTTCATCAGCTGGGAAACCACCATGGTTCTATATACTCCCGTATGGGTGGGCACAGGTTACTGGCTTGTTCAAAGCAGTATGGCACAGAGCTTTTCAAATAAAAAGTACATTGAAAATTATTTGCAGGTGTTCAGCGTTTCATCATAATTGCGACAACGTTTGTATGTGCCTTGAAACCCAAGATGGCTGCCACAGACATAACTATGCTGAGGCGTAGCTGACATGGTTTTGCCGATTTTTGTTAGTGGAGACTGACAAGAAGCCATTCTTCTAAGTATCATGCCGCCATCATTTTTCCGTTGGTTAAAAATGAAGGGAAATTTTGGAAGTTAGCATTATAATTAGTAGCTGGAGGGTACGGTTTTTTTTTTGTGTGCGGTCGATGTGGATGGGGTGGTCAAGCCCTGTGTCAGTTAGCTGGTTAGTTTTTATTATCCCCAGAGAGGAGAAGTGGGCATGTGTTTGGCAGGTGAAAAGTGCGGATTCTGTTTCAGGGAATTAAACAGGATCCGCATGGTCATCTCATTCCTTTAAGAATTCTTTGCTTCATCAGCTGGGATTCCACCATGTTTCTATATACTCCTCTATGCGTGGGCACAGGTACCTGGCTTGTTCCAAGAAGTATGCTGGAGAGTTTTCAAATTAACGAGTACGTTGAAAATTATTTACAGGTATTCAGCTTTTCACCATAATTGTGATAACGTTTGTTTGTGCCTCCTGAAACCCAAGAAGGCTGCGACGGACATAACTATGCTGAGGAGTAGCTGACTTGGTGTTGCCTATTTTTGTTAGTGGAGACTGACAAGAATCCATTCTTCTAAGTATCATCCCACCAGCATTTTTCCATTGTTTTAAAATGCAGGGAAATTTTGCAAGTTAGCATTATAATTAGTAGCTGGAGGGTACGGTTTTTTTGTGTGTGTGTGCTCGATGTGGATGTGTTGGTCAGGCCCTCTGTCAGTTCGCTGGTTAGTTTTTATTATCCCGAGAGAGGAGAAGTGGTCAAGTGTTTGGCAGGTGAAAAGGGCGGATTCTGTTTCAGAGAATTAACGATGATCCCCATGGTCATCCCGTTCCTTTAATAATCCTTTACTTCATCAGCTGGAAATCCACCATGGTTCTATATACTCCTCTTTGCGTGGGAACAGGTAACTGGCTTGTTCCAAGAAGTAAGCCGCAGACCTTTTCAATTAACCACTACGTTGAAAATTATTTGCAGGTGTTCAGCGTTTCACCATAATTGTAATAACGTTTGTTTGTGCCTCCTGAAACCCAAGAAGGCTGCGACGGACATAACTATGATGAGGAGTAGCTGACTTGGTGTTGCCTATTTCTGTTAGTGGAGACAGACAAGAAGCCATTCTTCTAAGTATCATCCCAGCCCCATTTTTCCATTGTTTTAAAATGCAGGGAAATTTTACATGTTAGCATTATAATTAGTAGCTGGAGGGTACGGTTTTTTTTTCTGTGTGGTCGATGTGGATGGGGGGGGGTCAGGCCCTCTGTCAGTTCGCTGGTTAGTTTTTATTATCCCCAGAGAGGAGAAGTGGGCATGTGTTTGGCAGGTGAAAAGGGCGGATTCTGTTTCAGAGAATTAACGATGATCCCCATGGTCATCCCGTTCCGTTAATAATCCTTAACTTCATCAGCTGGAAATCCACCATGGTTCTATATACTCCTCTTTGCGTGGGAACAGGTAACTGGCTTGTTCCAAGAAGTATGCCGCAGAGCTTTTCAATTAACCACTACGTTGAAAATTATTTGCAGGTGTTCAGCGTTTCACCATAATTGTGATAACGTTTGTTTGTGCCTCCTGAAACCCAAGAAGGCTGCGACGGACATAATTATACTGAGGAGTAGCTGACTTGGTGTTGCCTATTTTTGTTAGTGGACACTGACAAGAAGCCATTCTTCTAAGTATCATCCCACCACCATTTTTCCATTGTTTTAAAATGCAGGGTAATTTTGGAAGTTAGCATTATACTTAGTAGCTGGAGGGTACGGTTTTTTTTGTGTGTGTGGTCGATGTGGATGGGGGGGTCAGCCCCTCTGTCAGTTCGCTGCTTAGTTTTTATTATCCCCAGAGAGGAGAAGTGGGCATGTGTTTGGCAGGTGAAAAGGGCGGATTCTGTTTCAGAGAATTAACGATGATCCCCATGGTCATCCCGTTCCTTTAATAATCCTTAACTTCATCAGCTGGAAATCCACCATGGTTCTATATAAACCTCTTTGCGTGGGAACAGGTAACTGGCTTGTTCCAAGAAGTATGCCGCAGAGCTTTTCAATTAACCAGTACGTTGAAAATTATTTGCAGGTGTTCAGCGTTTCACCATAATTGTGATAACGTTTGTTTGTGCCTCCTGAAACCCAAGAAGGCTGTCACGAACATAACTATGCTGAGGCGTAGCTGACTTGGTTTTGCCTATTTTTGTTAGTGGAAACTGACAAGAATCCCTTCTTCTAAGTAGCATCTCACCATCATTTTTCCATTGTTTAAAAATGCAGGAAAATTTTGCAAGTTAGCATTATAATTAGTAGCTGGAGGCTACGGTGTTTTTTTTTTTTCCTGTGGGGTCGGTGTGGATGTGTTGTTCAGGCCCTCTGTCAGTTCTCTGGTTAGTTTTTATTATCCCCAGAGAGGAGAAGTGGGTATTAGTATGGCAGGTGAAAACTTCGGATCTCTTTCAGAGAATTAAACAGGATCCGCATGGTAATCCCCTTCCTTTAACAATCCGTTGCTTCATGAGCTGGGAATCCACCATGGTTCTATATACTTCTCTATGCGTGGGCTCAGGAAACTGGCTTGTTCCAAGAAGTATGCCTCAGAGCTTTTCAATTAACCAGTATGTTGAATATCTTTTGCAGGTTTTCAGCGTTCACCATAATTGTGATAACGTGTGTATGTGTCTCCTGAAACCCAATATTGCTGCCAAGGACATAAGTATGCTGGGCGTAGCTGACTTCGTGTTGCCTATTTTTGTTAGTGGAGACTGACAAGAAGCCATTCTTCTAAGAAGCATCCCACCATCATTTTTCCATTGTTTAAAAATGCAGGGAAATTTTGCAAGTTAGCATTATAATTAGTAGCTGGAGGGAACTTTTTTTTTTTTGTGGGGTCAGTGTGGATGGGTTGGTAGGCCATCTGTCAATTCACTGGTTTGTTTTTATTATTCCCAGAGAGGAGAAGTGGGCATGTGTTTGGCAGGTGAAAAGTGCAGATTCTGTTTCAGAGAATTAACGATGATCCCCATGGTCATCCCGTTCCTTTAATTATCCTGTACTTCATCACCTGGAAATCCACCATGGTTCTATATACACCTCTTTGCGTGGGAACAGGTAACTGGCTTGTTCCAAGAAGTATGCCGCAGAGCTTTTCAATTAACCACTACGTTGAAAATTATTTGCAGGTGTTCACGGTTTCACCATAATTGTGATAACGTTTCTTTGTGCCTCCTGAAACTCAAGAAGGCTGCGACGGACATAACTATGCTGAGGAATAGCTGACTGGTGTTGCCTATTTTTGTTAGTGGAGACTGACAAGAAGCCATTCTTCTAAGTATCATCCCACCACCATTTTTCCTTTGTTTTAAAATGCAGGGAAATTTTGCAAGTTAGCATTATAATTAGTAGCTGTAGGGTACGGTTTTTTTTTTGTGTGTGGTCGATGTGGATGGGGGGGTCAGGCCCTCCATCAGTTCGCTGGTTAGTTTTTATTTTCCCCAGAGAGTAGAGGTGGGCATGTGTTTGGCAGGTGAAAAGTGCGGATTCTGTTTCAGAGATTTAAACAGGATCCGCATGGTAATCCCGTTCCTTTAAAAATCCTTTGCTTCATGAGCTGGGAATCCACCATGGTTCTATATACTTCTCTATGCGTGGGCACAGGAAACTGGCTTGTTCCAAGAAGTATGCCTCAGAGCTTTTCAATTAACCAGTATGTTGAAAATCCTTTGCAGGTTTTCAGCGTTTCACCATAATTGTGATAACGTGTGTATGTGCCTACTGAAACCAAATATGGCTGCTACGGACATAACTATGCTGAGGCGTAGCTGACTTGGTGTTGCCTATTTTTGTCAGTGGAGACTGACAAGAAGCCATTTTTCTAAGTATCATCCGACCACCATTTTTCCATTGTTTTAAAATGCAGGGAAATTTTGCAAGTTAGCATTATAATTAGTAGCTGGAGGGTACGGTTTTTTTGTGTGTGTGGTCGATGTGGATGGGGGGGGTCAGGCCCTCTGTCAGTTCGCTGGTTAGTTTTTATTATCCCCAGAGAGGAGAAGTGGGCATTTGTTTGGCAGGTGAAAAGGGCGGATTCTGTTTCAGAGAATTAACGATGATCCCCATGGTCATCCCGTTCCTTTAATAATCCTTAACTTCATCAGCTGGAAATCCACCATGGTTCTATATACTCCCGTATGGGTGGGCACAGGTTACTGGCTTGTTCCAAGAAGTATGCCACAGAGCTTTTCAAATAAAAAGTACATTGAAAATTATTTGCAGGTGTTCAGCGTTTCATCATAATTGCGACAACGTTTGTATGTGCCTTGAAACCCAAGATGGCTGCCACAGACATAACTATGCTGAGGCGTAGCTGACTTGGTTTTGCCGATTTTTGTTAGTGGAGACTGACAAGAAGCCATTCTTCTAAGTATCATGCCGCCATCATTTTTCCGTTGGTTAAAAATGAAGGGAAATTTTGGAAGTTAGCATTATAATTAGTAGCTGGAGTGTACGGTTTTTTTTGTGTGTGTGGTCGATGTGGATGGGGGGGTCAGGCCCTGTGTCAGTTAGCTGGTTAATTTTTATTATCCCCAGAGAGGAGAAGTGGGCATGTGTTTGGCAGGTGAAAAGGGCGGATTCTGTTTCAGAGAATTAACGATGATCCCCTAGGTCATCCCATTCCTTTAATAATCCTTTATTTCACCAGCTGGAAATCCACCATGGTTCTATATACTCCTCTTTACGTGGGAACAAGTAAATGGCTTGTTCCAAGAAGTATGCCGCAGAGCTTTTCAATTAACCAGTACATTGAAAATTATTTACAGGTGTTCAGCGTTTCACCATAATTGTTATAACGTTTGTTTGTGTCTCCTGAAACCCAAGAAGGCTGCGACGGACATAACTATGCTGCGGAGTAGCTAACTAGGTGTTGCCTATTTTTGTTAGTGGAGACTGACAAGAAGCCATTCTTCTAAGTTTCATCCCACCACCATTTTTCCATTGTTTTAAAATGCAGGGAAATTTTGCAAGTTAGTATTATAATTAGTAGCTGGAGGATACTTTTTTTTTTGTGGGGTCGGTGTGGATGGGGGTGCAAGGCCCTCTAGATGTTCACTGGTTTGTTTTTATTATCCCCAGAGAGGAGAAGTGGGCATGTTTTTGGCAGGTCAAAAGTGCGGATTCTGTTTCAAAGAATTAAACAGGATCCGCATGGTCATCCGCTTCCTTTAAGAATCCTTTGCTTCATCAGCTGGGAAACCACCATGGTTCTATATACTCCCGTATGGGTGGGCACAGGTTACTGGCTTGTTCAAAGCAGTATGGCACAGAGCTTTTCAAATAAAAAGTACATTGAAAATTATTTGCAGGTGTTGAGCGTTTCATCATAATTTCGACAACGTTTGTATGTGCCTTGAAACCCAAGATGGCTGCCACAGACATAACTATGCTGAGGCGTAGCTGACTTGGTTTTGCCGATTTTTGTTAGTGGAGACTGACAAGAAGCCATTCTTCTAAGTATCATGCCGCCATCATTTTTCCGTTGGTTAAAAATGAAGGGAAATTTTGGAAGTTAGCATTATAATTAGTAGCTGGAGGGTACGGTTTTTTTTTTGTGTGTGGTTGATGTGGATGGGGGGGTCAGGCCCTGTGTCAGTTAGCTGGTTAGTTTTTATTATCCCCAGAGAGGAGAAGTGGGCATGTGTTTGGCAGGTGAAAAGGGCGGATTCTGTTTCAGAGAATTAACGATGATCCCCTAGGTCATCCCATTCCTTTAATAATCCTTTATTTCACCAGCTGGAAATCCACCATGGTTCTATATACTCCTCTTTACGTGGGAACAAGTAACTGGCTTGTTCCAAGAAGTATGCCGCAGAGCTTTTCAATTAACCACTACGTTGAAAATTATTTGCAGGTGTTCAGCGTTTCACCATAATTGTGATAACGTTTGTTTGTGTCTCCTGAAACCCAAGAAGGCTGCGACGGACATAACTATGCTGAGGAGTAGCTGACTTGGTGTTGCCTATTTTTGTTAGTGGAGACTGACAAGAAGCCATTCTTCTAAGTATCATCCCACCACCATTTTTCCATTGTTTTAAAATGCAGGGCAATTTTGCAAGTTATATTATAATTAGTAGCTGGAGGATACTTTTTTTTTGTGGGGCCGGTGTGGATGGGGGTGCAAGGCCCTCTAGATGTTCACTGGTTTGTTTTTATTATCCCCAGAGAGGAGAAGTGGGCATGTTGTTGGCAGGTGAAAAGTGCGGATTCTGTTTCAAAGAATTAAACAGGATCCGCATGGTCATCCGCTTCCTTTAAGAATACTTTGCTTCATCAGCTGGGAAACCACCATGGTTCTATATACTCCCGTATGGGTGGGCACAGGTTACTGGCTTGTTCAAAGCAGTATGGCACAGAACTTTTCAAATAAAAAGTACATTGAAACTTATTTGCAGGTGTTCAGCGTTTCATCATAATTGCGACAACGTTTGTATGTGCCTTGAAACCCAAGATGGCTGCCACAGACATAACTATGCTGAGGCGTAGCTGACTTGGTTTTGCCGATTTTTGTTAGTGGAGACTGACAAGAAGCCATTCTTCTAAGTATCATGCCGCCATCATTTTTCCGTTGGTTAAAAATGAAGGGAAATTTTGGAAGTTAGCATTATAATTAGTAGCTGGAGGGTACGGTTTTTTTTTTGTTTATGGTCGATGTGGATGGGGGGGTCAGGCCCTGTGTCAGTTAGCTGGTTAGTTTTTATTATCCCCAGAGAGGAGAAGTGGGCATGTGTTTGGCAGGTGAAAAGGGCGGATTCTGTTTCAGAGAATTAACGATGATCCCCATGGTCATCCCATTCCTTTAATAATCCTTTATTTCACCACCTGGAAATCCACCATGGTTCTATATACTCCTCTTTGCGTGGGAACAGGTAAGTGGCCTGTTCCAAGAAGTATGCCGCAGAGCTTTTCAATTAACCACTACGTTGAAAATTATTTGTAGGATTTCAGCGTTTCAACATAATTGTGATAACGTTTGTTTGTGCCTCCTGAAACCCAAGAAGGCTGCGACGAACATAACTATGCTGAGGAGTAGCTGACTTGGTGTTGCCTATTTTTGTTAGTGGAGACTGACAAGAATCCATTCTTCTAAGTATCAACTCACCATCATTTTTCCATTGTTTAAAAATGCAGGATAATTTTGCAAGTTAGCATTATAATTAGTAGCTGGAGGCTACGGTGTTTTTTTTTTTTTTTTGTGTGTGTGTGTGGTCTATGTGGATGTGTTGGTCAGGCCCTCTGTCAGTTCCCTGGTTTGTTTTTATTATCCCCAGAGAGGAGAAGTGGGTATTAGTATGGCAGGTGAAAACTGCGGATTTGTTTCAGAGAATTAAACAGGATCCGCATGGTAATCCCGTTCCGTTAAGAATCGTTTGCTTCATGAGCTGGGAATCCACCATGGTTCTATATACTTCTCTATGCGTGGGCACAGGAAACTGGCTTGTTCCAAGAAGTATGCCTCAGAGCTTTTCAATTAACCAGTATGTTGAAAATCCTTTGTAGGTTTTCAGCGTTTCACCATAATTGTCATAACGTGTGTATGTGCCTACTGAAACCAAATATGGCTGCTACGGACATAACTATGCTGAGGCGTAGCTGACTTGGTGTTGCCTATTTTTGTCAGTGGAGACTGACAAGAAGCCATTCTTCTAAGTATCATCCCATCATCATTTCTCCATTGTTTAAAAATGCAGGGAAATTTTGCAAATTGGAATTATAATTAGTAGCTCGAAGGTACTTTCTTTTTTGTGGGGTCGGTCAGGATGGGTGTTCAGGCCCTCTGTCAGATCGCTGGTTTGTTTTTATTATCCCCAGAGAGGAGAAGTGGGCATGTGTTTGGCAGGTGAAAAGGGCGGATTCTGTTTCAGAGAATTAACGATTATCCCCATGGTCATCACGTTTTTTTAATAATCCTTAAATTCAACAGCTGGAAATCCACCATGGTTCTATATACTCCTCTTTGCGTGGGAACAGGTAACTAGCTTGTTCCAAGAAGTATGCCGCAGAGCTTTTCAATTAACCAGTACCTTGAAAATTATTTGCAGGTGTTCAGCGTTTCACCATAATTGTGATAACGTTTGTTTGTGCCTCCTGAAACCCAAGATGGCTGCCACGAACATAACGATGCTGAGGCGTAGCAGATTTGGTTTTGCCTATTTTTGTTAGTGGAGACTGACAAGAATCCATTCTTCTAAGTATCATCTCACCATCATTTTTCCATTGTTTTAAAATGCAGGGAAATTTTGCAAGTTAGCATTATAATTAGTAGCTGGAGGCTACGGTGTTTTTTTTTTTTTTATCCTGTGGGGTCTGTGTGGATGTGTTGGTAGGCCATCTGTCAATTCACTGGTTTGTTTTTATTATCCCCAGAGAGGAGAAGTGGGCATGTGTTTGCCAGGTGAAAAGTGCAGATTCTGTTTCAGAGAATTAACGATGATCCCCATGGTCATCCCGTTCCTTTAATAATCCTGTACTTCATCAGCTGGAAATCCACCATGGTTCTATATACTCCTCTTTGCGTGGGAATAGGTAACTGGCTTGTTCCAAGAAGTATGCCCCAGAGCTTTTCAATTAACCACTACGTTGAAAATTATTTGCAGGTGTTCACGGTTTCACCATAATTGTGATAAAGTTTCATTGTGCCTCCTGAAACTCAAGAAGGCTGCGACGGACATAACTATGCTTAGGAGTAGCTGACTGGTGTTGCCTATTTTTTTTAGTGGTGACTGACAAGAAGCCATTCTTCTAAGTATCATCCCACCACCATTTTTCCTTTGTTTTAAAATGCAGGGAAATTTTGCAAGTTAGCATTATAATTAGTAGCTGGAGGGTACGGTTTTTTTTGTGTGTGTGGTCGATGTGGATGGGGGGGTCAGGCCCTCCGTCAGTTCGCTGGTTAGTTTTTATTATCCCCAGAGAGTAGAAGTGGGCATGTGTTTGGCAGGTGAAAAGTGCGGATTCTGTTTCAGAGATTTAAACAGGATCCGCATGGTAATCCTGTTCCTTTAAGAATACTTTGCTTCATGAGCTGGGAATCCACCATGGTTCTATATACTTCTCTATGCGTGGGTACAGGAAACTGGCTTGTTCCAAGAAGTATGCCTCAGAGCTTTTCAATTAACCCGTATGTTGAAAATCCTTTGCAGGTTTTCAGCGTTTCACCATAATTGTGATAACGTGTGTATGTGCCTACTGAAACCAAATATGGCTGCTACGGACATAACTATGCTGAGGCGTAGCTGACTTGGTGTTGCCTATTTTTGTCAGTGGAGACTGACAAGAAGCCATTCTTCTAAGTATCATCCGACCACCATTTTTCCATTGTTTTAAAATGCAGGGAAATTTTGCAAGTTAGCATTATAATTAGTAGCTGGAGGGTACGGTTTTTTTGTGTGTGTGGTCGATGTGGATGGGGGGGTGTCAGGCCCTCTGTCAGTTCGCTGGTTAGTTTTTATTATCCCCAGAGAGGAGAAGTGGGCATGTGTTTGGCAGGTGAAAAGGGCGGATTCTGTTTCAGAGAATTAACGATGATCCCCATGGTCATCCCGTTCCTTTAATAATCCTTAACTTCATCAGCTGGAGATCCACCATGGTTCTATATAGTCCCGTATGGGTGGGCACAGGTTACTGGCTTGTTCCAAGAAGTATGCCACAGAGCTTTTCAAATAAAAAGTACATTGAAACTTATTTGCAGGTGTTCAGCGTTTCATCATAATTGCGACAACGTTTGTATGTGCCTTGAAACCCAAGATGGCTGCCACAGACATAACTATGCTGAGGCGTAGCTGACTTGGTTTTGCCGATTTTTGTTAGTGGAGACTGACAAGAAGCCATTCTTCTAAGTATCATGCCGCCATCATTTTTCCGTTGGTTAAAAATGAAGGGAAATTTTGCAAGTTAGCATTATAATTAGTAGCTGGAGGGTACGGTTTTTTTTGTGTGTGTGGTCGATGTGGATGGGGGGGTCAGGCCCTGTGTCAGTTAGCTGGTTAGTTTTTATTATCCCCAGAGAGGAGAAGTGGGCATGTGTTTGGCAGGTGAAAAGGGCGGATTCTGTTTCAGAGAATTAACGATGATCCCCTAGGTCATCCCATTCCTTTAATAATCCTTTATTTCTCCAGCTGGAAATCCACCATGGTTCTATATACTCCTCTTTACGTGGGAACAAGTAACTGGCTTGTTCCAAGAAGTATGCCGCAGAGCTTTTCAATTAACCACTACGTTGAAAATTATTTGCAGGTGTTCAGCGTTTCACCATAATTGTGATAACGTTTGTTTGTGTCTCCTGAAACCCAAGAAGGCTGCGACGGACATAACTATGCTGAGGAGTAGCTGACTTGGTGTTGCCTATTTTTGTTAGTGGAGACTGACAAGAAGCCATTCTTCTAAGTATCATCCCACCACCATTTTTCCATTGTTTTAAAATGCAGGGAAATTTTGCAAGTTAGTATTATAATTAGTAGCTGGAGGATACTTTTTTTTTTTTGTGGGGTCGGTGTGGATGGGGGTGCAAGGCCCTCTAGATGTTCACTGGTTTGTTTTTATTATCCCCAGAGAGGAGAAGTGGGCATGTTGTTGGCAGGTGAAAAGTGCGGATTCTGTTTCAAAGAATTAAACAGGATCCGCATGGTCATCCGCTTCCTTTAAGAATCCTTTGCTTCATCAGCTGGGAAACCACCATGGTTCTATATACTCCCGTATGGGTGGGCACAGGTTACTGGCTTGTTCAAAGCAGTATGGCACAGAACTTTTCAAATAAAAAGTACATTGAAACTTATTTGCAGGTGTTCAGCGTTTCATCTTAATTGCGACAACGTTTGTATGTGCCTTGAAACCCAAGATGGCTGCCACAGACATAACTATGCTGAGGCGTAGCTGACTTGGTTTTGCCGATTTTTGTTAGTGGAGACTGACAAGAAGCCATTCTTCTAAGTATCATGCCGCCATCATTTTTCCGTTGGTTAAAAATGAAGGGAAATTTTGGAAGTTAGCATTATAATTAGTAGCTGGAGGGTACGGTTTTTTTTTTGTTTGTGGTCGATGTGGATGGGGGGTCAGGCCCTGTGTCAGTTAGCTGGTTAGTTTTTATTATCCCCAGAGAGGAGAAGTGGGCATGTGTTTGGCAGGTGAAAAGGGCGGATTCTGTTTCAGAGAATTAACGATGATCCCCTAGGTCATCCCATTCCTTTAATAATCCTTTATTTCACCAGCTGGAAATCCACCATGGTTCTATATACTCCTCTTTGCGTGGGAACAGGTAAGTGGCTTGTTCCAAGAAGTATGCCGCAGAGCTTTTCAATTAACCACTACGTTGAAAATTATTTGTAGGAGTTCAGCGTTTCATCATAATTGTGATAACGTTTGTTTGTGTCTCCTGAAACCCAAGAAGGCGGCGACGGACATAACTATGCTGAGGAGTAGCTGACTTGGTGTTGCCTATTTTTGTTAGTGGAAACTGACAAGATTCCATTCTTCTAAGTATCATCTCACCATCATTTTTCCATTGTTTTAAAACGCAGGGAAATTTTGCAAGTTAGCATTATAATTAGTAGCTGGAGGCTATGGTGTTTTTTTTTTTTTTTTTATCCTGTGGGGTCTGTGTGGATGTGTTGGTCAGGCCCTCTGTCAGTTCGCTGGTTTGTTTTTATTATCCTCAGAGAGGAGAAGTGGGTATTTGTATGGCAGGTGAAAACTGCGGATCTGTTTCAGAGAATTAAACAGGATCCGCATGGTAATCCCGTTCCTTTAAGAATCCTTTGCTTCATCAGCTGGGAATCCACCATGGTTCTATATAAATCTCTATGCGTGGGCACAGGAAACTGGCTTGTTCCAAGAAGTATGCCTCAGAGCTTTTCAATTAACCAGTATGTTGAAAATCCTTTGCAGGTTTTCAGCGTTTCACCATAATTGTGATAACGTGTGTATGTCTCTCCTGAAACCCAATATGGCTGCCAAGGACATAAGTATGCTGAGGCGTAGCTGACTTCGTGTTGCCTATTTTTGTTAGTGGAGACTGACAAGAAGCCATTCTTCTAAGTATCATCCCACCATCATTTTTCCATTGTTTAAAAATGCAGGGAAATTTTGCAAGTTAGCATTATAATTAGTAGCTGGAGGGTACTTTTTTTTTTTTTGTGGGGTCGGTGTGGATGGGTTGGTCAGGCCATCTGTCAATTCACTGGTTTGTTTTTATTATCCCCAGAGAGGAGAAGTGGGCATGTGTTTGGCAGGTGAAAAGTGCGGATTCTGTTTCAGAGAATTAACGATGATCCCCATGGTCATCCCGTTCCTTTAATAATCCTTTACTTCATCAGCTGGAAATCCACCATGGTTCTATATACTCCTCTTTGCGTGGGAACAGGTAACTGGCTTGTTCCAAGAAGTATGCAGCAGACCTTTTCAATTAACCACTACGTTGAAAATATTTGCAGGTGTTCAGCGTTTCACCATAATTGTGATAACGTTTGTTTGTGCCTCCTGAAACCCAAGAAGGCTGCGACGGACATAACTATGCTGAGGAGTAGCTGACTTGGTGTTGCCTATTTTTGTTAGTGGAGACAGACAAGAAGCCATTCTTCTAAGTATCATCCCACCACCATTTTTGCATTGTTTTAAAATGCAGGGAAATTTTGCAAGTTAGCCTTATAATTAGTAGCTGGAGGGTACGGTTTTTTTTTTTGTGTGTGTGATCGATGTGGTTGGGGGGGTCAGGCCCTCTGTCAGTTCGCTGGTTAGTTTTTATTATCCCCAGAGAGGAGAAGTGGGCATGTGTTTGGCAGGTGAAAAGGGCGGATTCTGTTTCAGAGAATTAACGATGATCCCCATGGTCATCGCGTTCTTTTAATAATCCTTAACTTCATCAGCTGGAAATCCACCATGGTTCTATATACTCCTCTTTGCGTGGGAACTGGTAACTGGCTTGTTCCAAGAAGTATGCCGCAGAGATTTTCAATTAACCACTACGTTGAAAATTATTTGCAGGTGTTCAGCGTTTAACCATAATTGTGATAAGGTTTGTTTGTGCCTCCTGAAACCCAAGAAGGCTGCGACGGACATAACTATGCTGAGGAGTAGCTGACTTGGTGTTGCCTATTTTTGTTAGTGGAGACTGACAAGAAGCCATTCTTCTAAGTATCATCCCACCACCATTTTTCCATTGTTTTAAAATGCAGGGTAATTTTGGAAGTTAGCATTATAATTAGTAGCTGGATGCTACGGTGTTTTTTTTTTTGTGTGTGGTCGAAGTGGATGGGGGGGTCAGCCCCTCTGTCAGTTCGCTGCTTAGTTTTTATTATCCCCAGAGAGGAGAAGTGGCCATGTGTTTGGCAGGTGAAAAGGGCGGATTCTGTTTCAGAGAATTAACGATGATCCCCATGGTCATCCCGTTCCTTTAATAATCCTTAACTTCATCAGCTGGAAATCCACCATGGTTCTATATAAACCTCTTTGCGTGGGAACAGGTAACTGGCTTGTTCCAAGAAGTATGCCCCAGAGCTTTTCAATTAACCAGTACGTTGAAAATTATTTGCAGGTGTTCTGCGTTTCACCATAATTGTGATAACGTCTGTTTGTGCCTCCTGAAACCCAAGAAGGCTGCCACGAACATAACGATGCTGAGGCGTAGCTGACTTGGTTTTGCCTATTTTTGTTAGTGGAAACTGAGAAGAATCCATTCTTCTAAGTATCATCTCACCATCATTTTTTCATTGTTTAAAAATGCAGGAAAATTTTGCAAGTTAGCATTATAATTAGTAGCTGGAGGCTACGTTGTTTTTTTTTTTTTTCCTGTGGGGTCTGTGTGGATGTGTTGGTCAGGCCCTCTGTCAGTTCGCTGGTTTGTTTTTATTATCCCCAGAGAGGAGAAGTGGGTATTAGTATGGCAGGTGAAAACTGCGGATCTGTTTCAGAGAATTAAACAGGATCCGCATGGTAATCCCGTTCGTTTAAGGATCCTTTGCTTCATGAGCTGGGAATCCACCATGGTTCTATATACTTCTCTATGCGTGGGCACAGGAAACTGGCTTGTTCCAAGAAGTATGCTTCAGAGCTTTTCAATTAACCAGTACGTTGAAAATTATTTGCAGGTGTTCAGCATTTCACCATAATTGTGATAACGTTTGTTTGTGCCTCCTGAAACCCAAGATGGCTGCCACGAACATAACTATGCTGAGGCGTAGCTGACTTGGTTTTACCTATTTTTGTTAGTGGAGACTGACAAGAATCCATTCTTCTAAGTATACTCTCACCATCATTTTTCCATTGTTTAAAAATGCAGGATAATTTTGCAAGTTAGCATTATAATTAGTAGCTGGAAGCTACGGTGTTTTGTTTTTTCTTTTCCTGTTGGGTCGGTGTGGATGTGTTGGTCAGGCCCTCTGTCAGTTCGCTGGTTGGTTTTCATTATCCCCAGAGAGGAGTAGTGGGTATTAGTATGGCAGGTGAAAACTGCAGATCTGTTTCAGAGAATTAAACAGGATCCGCATTGTAATCCCGTTCCTTTAAGAATCCTTTGCTTCATGAGCTGGGAATCCACCATGGTTCTATATACTTCTCTATGCGTGGGCACAGGAAACTGGCTTGTTCCAAGAAGTATGCCTCAGAGCTTTTCAATTAACCAGTATGTTGAAAATCCTTTGCAGGTTTTCAGCGTTTCACCATAATTGTGATAACGTGTGTATGTGTCTCCTGAAACCCAATGTGACTGCCAAGGACATAAGTATGCTGAGGTGTAGCTGACTTCCTGTTGCCTATTTTTGTTAGTGGAGACTGACAAGAAGCCATTCTTCTAAGTATCATCCCATCATCATTTTTCCATTGTTTAAAAATGCAGGGAAATTTTGCAAATTGGCATTATAATTAGTAGCTGGAGGGTACTTTTTTTTTTTGTGGGGTCGGTCAGGATGGGTGTTCAGGCCCTCTGTCAGATCGCTGGTTTGTTTTTATTATCCCCAGAGAAGAGTAATGGGCATGTGTTTGGCAGGGGAAAAGTGAGGATTCTGTTTCAGAGAATTAAACAGGATCCGCATGGTCATCTCATTCCTTTAAGAATCCTTTGCTTCATCAGCTGGGATTCCACCATGTTTCTATATACTCCTCTATGCGTGGGCACAGGTACCTGGCTTGTTCCAAGAAGTATGCTGGAGAGTTTTCAAATTAACCAGTACGTTTAAAATTATTTGCAGGTTTTCAGCGTTTCACCATAATTTTGATAACGTTTGTATGTGCCTCCTGAAACCCAAGAAGGCTGCGACAGACATAACTATGCTGAGGAGTAGCTGACTTGGTGTTGCCTATTTTTGTTAGTGGAGACAGACAAGAAGCCATTCTTCTAAGTATCATCCCACCACCATTTTTCCATTGTTTTAAAATGCAGGGAAATTTTGCAAGTAAGCATTATAATTAGTAGCTGGAGGGTACGGTTTTTTTTTGTGTGTGGTCGATGTGGATGGGGGGGTCAGCCCCTCTGTCAGTTCACTCCTTAGTTTTTATTATCCCCAGAGAGGAGAAGTGGGCATGTGTTTGGCAGGTGAAAAGGGCGGATTCTGTTTCAGAGAATTAACGATGATCCCCATGGTCATCCCGTTCTTTAATAATCCTTAACTTCATCAGCTGGAAATCCACCATGGTTCTATATAAACCTCTTTGCGTGGGAACAGGTAACTGGCTTGTTCCAAGAAGTATGCCGCAGAGCTTTTGAATTAACCAGTACGTTGAAAATTATTTGCAGGTGTTCAGCGTTTCACCATAATTGTGATAACGTTTGTTTGTGCCTCCTGAAACCCAAGAAGGCTACCACGAACATAACGATGCTGAGGCGTAGCTGACTTGGTTTTGCCTATTTTTGTTAGTGGAAACTGAGAAGAATCCATTCTTCTAAGTATCATCTCACCATCATTTTTCCATTGTTTAAAAATGCAGGAAAATTTTGCAAGTTAGCATTATAATTAGTAGCTGGAGGCTACGGTGTTTTTTTTTTTTTTTTCCTGTGGGGTCTGTGTGGATGTGTTGGTCAGGCCCTCTGTCAGTTCGCTGGTTTGTTTTTATTATCCCCAGAGAGGAGAAGTGGGTATTAGTATGGCAGGTGAAAACTGCGGATCTGTTTCAGAGAATTAAACAGGATCCGCATGGTAATCCCGTTCCTTTAAGGATCCTTTGCTTCATGAGCTGGGAATCCACCATGGTTCTATATACTTCTCTATGCGTGGGCACAGGAAACTGGCTTGTTCCAAGAAGTATGCTTCAGAGCTTTTCAATTAACCAGTATGTTGAATATCCTTTGCAGGTTTTCAGCGTTTCACCATAATAGTGATAACGTGTGTATGTGTCTCCTGAAACCCAATATGGCTGCCAAGGACATAAGTATGCTGGGCGTAGCTGACTTCGTGTTGCCTATTTTTGTTAGTGGAGACTGACAAGAAGCCATTCTTCTAAGAAGCATCCCACCATCATTTTTCCATTGTTTAAAAATGCAGGGAAATTTTGCAAGTTAGCATTATAATTAGTAGCTGGAGGGTACTTTTTATTTTTTTGTGGGGTCAGTGTGGATCGGGGGGTCAGGCCCTCTGTCAGTTCGCTGGTTAGTTTTTATTATAACCAGAGAGGAGAAGTGGGCATGTGTTTGGCAGGAGAAAAGGGCGGATTCTGTTTCAGAGAATTAATGATGATCCCCATGGTCATCCCGTACCTTTAATAATCCTTTACTTCATTAGCTGGAAATCCACCATGGTTCTATATACTCCTCTTTGCGTGGGAACAGGTAACTGGCTTGTTCCAAGAAGTATGCCGCAGAGCTTTTCAATTAACCAGCACTTTGAAAATTATATGCAGGTGTTCAGCGTTTCACCATAATTGTGATAACGTTTGTTTGTGCCTCCTGAAACCCAAGATGGCTGCCACGAACATAACTATGCTGAGGCGTAGCTGACTTGGTTTTGCCTATTTTTGTTAGTAGAGACTGACAAGAATCCATTCTTCTAAGTATCATCTCACCATCATTTTTCCATTGTTTAAAAATGTAGGATAATTTTGCAAGTTAGCATTATAATTAGTAGCTGGAGGCTACGGTGTTTTTTTTTTTTTTTTTCCCTGTGGGGTTGGTGTGGATGTGTTGGTCAGGCCCTCTGTCAGTTCGCTGGTTTGTTTTTATTATCCCCAGAGAGGAGAAATGGGTATTAGTATGGCAGGTGAAAACTGCGGATCTGTTTCAGAGAATTAAACAGGATCCGCATGGTAATCCTGTTCCTTTAAGAATCCTTTGCTTCATGAGCTGGGAATCCACCATGGTTCTATATACTTCTCTATGCGTGGGCACAGGAAACTGGCTTGTTCCAAGAAGTATGCCTCAGAGTTTTTGAATTAACCAGTATGTTGAAAATCCTTTGCAGGTTTTCAGCGTTTCACCATAATTGTGATAACGTGTGTATGTGCCTACTGAAACCAAATATGGCTGCTACGGACATAACTATGCTGAGGCGTAGCTGACTTGGTGTTGGCTTTTTTTGTCAGTGGAGACTGACAAGAAGCCATTCTTCTAAGTATCATCCCACCATCATTTCTCCATTGTTTAAAAATGCAGGGAAATTTTGCAAGTTAGCATTATAATTAGTAGCTGGAGGTTACAGTTTTTTTTGTGTGTGTGGTCGATGTGGATGGGGGTGTCAGGCGCTCTGTCAGTTCGCTGGTTAGTTTTTATTATCCCCAGAGAGGAGTAGTGGGCATGTGTTTGGCAGGTGAAAAGGGCGGATTCTGTTTCAGAGATTTAACGATGATCCCCATGCTCATCCCGTTCCTTTAATAATCCTTTATTTCATCTGCTGGAAATCCACCATGGTTCTATATACTCCTCTTTGCGTGGGAACAGGTAACTGGCTTGTTCCAAGAAGTATGCCCCAGAGCTTTTCAATTAACCAGTACGTTGAAAATTATTTGCAGGTGTTCAGCATTTCACCATAATTGTGATAACGTTTGTTTGTGCCTCCTGAAACCCAAGATGGCTGCCACGAACATAACTATGCTGAGGCGTAGCTGACTTGGTTTTACCTATTTTTGTTAGTGGAGACTGACAAGAATCCATTCTTCTAAGTATACTCTCACCATCATTTTTCCATTGTTTAAAAATGCAGGATAATTTTGCAAGTTAGCATTATAATTAGTAGCTGGAAGCTACGGTGTTTTGTTTTTTCTTTTCCTGTTGGGTCGGTGTGGATGTGTTGGTCAGGCCCTCTGTCAGTTCGCTGGTTTGTTTTTATTATCCCCAGAGAGGAGTAGTGGGTATTAGTATGGCAGGTGAAAACTGCAGATCTGTTTCAGAGAATTAAACAGGATCCGCATTGTAATCCCGTTCCTTTAAGAATCCTTTGCTTCATGAGCTGGGAATCCACCATGGTTCTATATACTTCTCTATGCGTGGGCACAGGAAACTGGCTTGTTCCAAGAAGTATGCCTCAGAGCTTTTCAATTAACCAGTATGTTGAAAATCCTTTGCAGGTTTTCAGCGTTTCACCATAATTGTGATAACGTGTGTATGTGTCTCCTGAAACCCAATGTGACTGCCAAGGACATAAGTATGCTGAGGTGTAGCTGACTTCCTGTTGCCTATTTTTGTTAGTGGAGACTGACAAGAAGCCATTCTTCTAAGTATCATCCCATCATCATTTTTCCATTGTTTAAAAATGCAGGGAAATTTTGCAAATTGGCATTATAATTAGTAGCTGGAGGGTACTTTTTTTTTTTGTGGGGTCGGTCAGGATGGGTGTTCAGGCCCTCTGTCAGATCGCTGGTTTGTTTTTATTATCCCCAGAGAAGAGTAATGGGCATGTGTTTGGCAGGGGAAAAGTGAGGATTCTGTTTCGGAGAATTAAACAGGATCCGCATGGTCATCTCATTCCTTTAAGAATCCTTTGCTTCATCAGCTGGGATTCCACCATGTTTCTATATACTCCTCTATGCGTGGGCACAGGTACCTGGCTTGTTCCAAGAAGTATGCTGGAGAGTTTTCAAATTAACCAGTACGTTGAAAATTATTTGCAGGTTTTCAGCGTTTCACCATAATTTTGATAACGTTTGTATGTGCCTCCTGAAACCCAAGAAGGCTGCGACAGACATAACTATGCTGAGGAGTAGCTGACTTGCTGTTGCCTATTTTTGTTAGTGGAGACAGACAAGAAGCCATTCTTCTAAGTATCATCCCACCACCATTTTTCCATTGTTTTAAAATGCAGGGAAATTTTGCAAGTAAGCATTATAATTAGTAGCTGGAGGGTACGGTTTTTTTTTGTGTGTGGTCGATGTGGATGGGGGGGTCAGCCCCTCTGTCAGTTCGCTCCTTAGTTTTTATTATCCCCAGAGAGGAGAAGTGGGCATGTGTTTGGCAGGTGAAAAGGGCGGATTCTGTTTCAGAGAATTAACGATGATCCCCATGGTCATCCCGTTCTTTAATAATCCTTAACTTCATCAGCTGGAAATCCACCATGGTTCTATATAAACCTCTTTGCGTGGGAACAGGTAACTGGCTTGTTCCAAGAAGTATGCCGCAGAGCTTTTGAATTAACCAGTACGTTGAAAATTATTTGCAGGTGTTCAGCGTTTCACCATAATTGTGATAACGTTTGTTTGTGCCTCCTGAAACCCAAGAAGGCTACCACGAACATAACGATGCTGAGGCGTAGCTGACTTGGTTTTGCCTATTTTTGTTAGTGGAAACTGAGAAGAATCCATTCTTCTAAGTATCATCTCACCATCATTTTTCCATTGTTTAAAAATGCAGGAAAATTTTGCAAGTTAGCATTATAATTAGTAGCTGGAGGCTACGGTGTTTTTTTTTTTTTCCTGTGGGGTCTGTGTGGATGTGTTGGTCAGGCCCTCTGTCAGTTCGCTGGTTTGTTTTTATTATCCCCAGAGAGGAGAAGTGGGTATTAGTATGGCAGGTGAAAACTGCGGATCTGTTTCAGAGAATTAAACAGGATCCGCATGGTAATCCCGTTCCTTTAAGGATCCTTTGCTTCATGAGCTGGGAATCCACCATGGTTCTATATACTTCTCTATGCGTGGGCACAGGATACTGGCTTGTTCCAAGAAGTATGCTTCAGAGCTTTTCAATTAACCAGTATGTTGAATATCCTTTGCAGGTTTTCAGCGTTTCACCATAATAGTGATAACGTGTGTATGTGTCTCCTGAAACCCAATATGGCTGCCAAGGACATAAGTATGCTGGGCGTAGCTGACTTCGTGTTGCCTATTTTTGTTAGTGGAGACTGACAAGAAGCCATTCTTCTAAGAAGCATCCCACCATCATTTTTCCATTGTTTAAAAATGCAGGGAAATTTTGCAAGTTAGCATTATAATTAGTAGCTGGAGGGTACTTTTTATTTTTTTGTGGGGTCAGTGTGGATCGGGGGGTCAGGCCCTCTGTCAGTTCGCTGGTTAGTTTTTATTATAACCAGAGAGGAGAAGTGGGCATGTGTTTGGCAGGAGAAAAGGGCGGATTCTGTTTCAGAGAATTAACGATGATCCCCATGGTCATCCCGTACCTTTAATAATCCTTTACTTCATTAGCTGGAAATCCACCATGGTTCTATATACTCCTCTTTGCTTGGGAACAGGTAACTGGCTTGTTCCAAGAAGTATGCCGCAGAGCTTTTCAATTAACCAGCACTTTGAAAATTATTTGCAGGTGTTCAGCGTTTCACCATAATTGTGATAACGTTTGTTTGTGCCTCCTGAAACCCAAGATGGCTGCCACGAACATAACTATGCTGAGGCGTAGCTGACTTGGTTTTGCCTATTTTTGTTAGTAGAGACTGACAAGAATCCATTCTTCTAAGTATCATCTCACCATCATTTTTCCATTGTTTAAAAATGTAGGATAATTTTGCAAGTTAGCATTATAATTAGTAGCTGGAGGCTACGGTGTTTTTTTTTTTTTTTTTTCCCTGTGGGGTCGGTGTGGATGTGTTGGTCAGGCCCTCTGTCAGTTCGCTGGTTTGTTTTTATTATCCCCAGAGAGGAGAAATGGGTATTAGTATGGCAGGTGAAAACTGCGGATCTGTTTCAGAGAATTAAACAGGATCCGCATGGTAATCCTGTTCCTTTAAGAATCCTTTGCTTCATGAGCTGGGAATCCACCATGGTTCTATATACTTCTCTATGCGTGGGCACAGGAAACTGGCTTGTTCCAAGAAGTATGCCTCAGAGTTTTTGAATTAACCAGTATGTTGAAAATCCTTTGCAGGTTTTCAGCGTTTCACCATAATTGTGATAACGTGTGTATGTGCCTACTGAAACCAAATATGGCTGCTACGGACATAACTATGCTGAGGCGTAGCTGACTTGGTGTGGCCTTTTTTTGTCAGTGGAGACTGACAAGAAGCCATTCTTCTAAGTATCATCCCACCATCATTTCTCCATTGTTTAAAAATGCAGGGAAATTTTGCAAATTGGCATTATACTTAGTAGCTGGAGGGTATTTTTTTTTTTTTTGTGGGGTCGGTCAGGATGGGTGTTCAGGCCCTCTGTCAGATCGCTGGTTTCTTTTTATTATCCCCAGAGAAGAGTAGTGGGCATGTGTTTGGCAGGTGAAAAGTGCGGATTCTGTTTCAGAGAATTAAACAGGATCCGCATGGTCATCTCATTCCTTTAAGAATCCTTTGCTTCATCAGCTGGGATTCCACCATGTTTCTATATACTCCTCTATGCGTGGGCACAGGTACCTGGCTTGTTCCAAGAAGTATGCTGGAGGGTTTTCAAATTAACCAGTACGTTGAAAATTATTTGCAGGTGTTCAGAGTTTCAGCAAAATTGTGATAACGTTTGTTTGTGCCTCCTGAAACCCAAGAAGGCTGCGACGGACATAACTATACTGAGGAGTAGCTGACTTGGTGTTGCCTATTTTTGTTAGTGGAGACAGACAAGAAGCCATTCTTCTAAGTATCATCCCACCACCATTTTTCCATTGTTTTAAAATGCAGGGAAATTTTGCAAGTTAGCATTATAATTAGTAGCTGGAGGTTACAGTTTTTTTTGTGTGTGTGGTCGATGTGGATGGGGGTGTCAGGCGCTCTGTCAGTTCGCTGGTTAGTTTTTATTATCCCCAGAGAGGAGTAGTGGGCATGTGTTTGGCAGGTGAAAAGGGCGGATTCTGTTTCAGAGAATTAACGATGATCCCCATGCTCATCCCGTTCCTTTAATAATCCTTTATTTCATCAGCTGGAAATCCACCATGGTTCTATATACTCCTCTTTGCGTGGGAACAGGTAACTGGCTTGTTCCAAGAAGTATGCCCCAGAGCTTTTCAATTAACCAGTACGTTGAAAATTATTTGCAGGTGTTCAGCATTTCACCATAATTGTGATAACGTTTGTTTGTGCCTCCTGAAACCCAAGATGGCTGCCACGAACATAACTATGCTGAGGCGTAGCTGACTTGGTTTTACCTATTTTTGGTAGTGGAGACTGACAAGAATCCATTCTTCTAAGTATACTCTCACCATCATTTTTCCATTGTTTAAAAATGCAGGATAATTTTGCAAGTTAGCATTATAATTAGTAGCTGGAAGCTACGGTGTTTTGTTTTTTCTTTTCCTGTTGGGTCGGTCTGGATGTGTTGGTCAGGCCCTCTGTCAGTTCGCTGGTTTGTTTTTATTATCCCCAGAGAGGAGTAGTGGGTATTAGTATGGCAGGTGAAAACTGCGGATCTGTTTCAGAGAATTAAACAGGATCCGCATTGTAATCCCGTTCCTTTAAGAATCCTTTGCTTCATGAGCTGGGAATCCACCATGGTTCTATATACTTCTCTATGCGTGGGCACAGGAAACTGGCTTGTTCCAAGAAGTATGCCTCAGAGCTTTTCAATTAACCAGTATGTTGAAAATCCTTTGCAGGTTTTCAGCGTTTCACCATAATTGTGATAACGTGTGTATGTGTCTCCTGAAACCCAATGTGACTGCCAAGGACATAAGTATGCTGAGGTGTAGCTGACTTCCTGTTGCCTATTTTTGTTAGTGGAGACTGACAAGAAGCCATTCTTCTAAGTATCATCCCACCATCATTTTTCCATTGTTTAAAAATGCAGGGAAATTTTGCAAATTGGCATTATAATTAGTAGCTGGAGGGTACTTTTTTTTTTTGTGGGGTCGGTCAGGATGGGTGTTCAGGCCCTCTGTCAGATCGCTGGTTTGTTTTTATTATCCCCAGAGAAGAGTAATGGGCATGTGTTTGGCAGGGGAAAAGTGAGGATTCTGTTTCGGAGAATTAAACAGGATCCGCATGGTCATCTCATTCCTTTAAGAATCCTTTGCTTCATCAGCTGGGATTCCACCATGTTTCTATATACTCCTCTATGCGTGGGCACAGGTACCTGGCTTGTTCCAAGAAGTATGCTGGAGAGTTTTCAAATTAACCAGTACGTTGAAAATTATTTGCAGGTTTTCAGCGTTTCACCATAATTTTGATAACGTTTGTATGTGCCTCCTGAAACCCAAGAAGGCTGCGACAGACATAACTATGCTGAGGAGTAGCTGACTTGCTGTTGCCTATTTTTGTTAGTGGAGACAGACAAGAAGCCATTCTTCTAAGTATCATCCCACCACCATTTTTCCATTGTTTTAAAATGCAGGGAAATTTTGCAAGTTAGCATTATAATTAGTAGCTGGAGGGTACGGTTTTTTTTTGTGTGTGGTCGATGTGGATGGGTGGGTGAGGCCCTCTGTCAGTTCACTGGTTAGTTTTTATTATCCCCAGAGAGGAGAAGTGGGCATGTGTTTGGCAGGTGAAAAGGGCGGATTCTGTTTCAGAGAATTAACGATGATCCCCATGGTCATCCCGTTCCTTTAATAATACTTTCCTTCTTCAGCTGGAAATCCACCATGGTTCTATATACTCCTCTTTGCGTGGGAACAGGTAACTGGCTTGTTCCAAGAAGTATGCCGCAGAGCTTTTCAATTAGCCAGTACGTTGAAAATTATTTGCAGGTGTTCAGCGTTTCACCATAATTGTGATAACGTTTGTTTGTGCCTCCTGAAACCCAAGAAGGCTGCGACGGACATAACTATGCTGGGGAGTAGCTGACTTGGTGTTGCCTATTTTTGTTAGTGGAGACAGACAAGAAGCCATTCTTCTAAGTATCATCCCACCACCATTTTTCCATTGTTTTAAAATGCACGGAAATTTTGCAAGTTAGCATTATAATTAGTAGCTGGAGGGTACGGTTTTTTTGTGTGTGTGTGGTCGATGTGGATGTGTTGATCAGGCCCTCTGTCAGTTCGCTGGTTAGTTTTTATTGTCCCCAGAGAGGAGAAGTGGGCATGTGTTTGGCAGGTGAAAAGGGCGGATTTTGTTTCAGAGAATTAATGATGATCCCCATGGTCATCCCATTCCTTTAATAATCCTTTACTTCATCAGCTGGAAATCCACCATGGTTCTATATACTCCTCTTTGCGTGGGAACAGGTAACTGGCTTGTTCCAAGAAGTATGCCGCAGAGCTCTTCAATTAACCACTAGGTAGAAAATTATTTGCAGGTGTTCAGCGTTTCACCATAATTGTGATAACGTTTGTTTGGGCCTCCTGAAACCCAAGAAGGCTGCCACGAACATAACGATGCTGAGGCGTAGCTGACTTGGTTTTGCCTATTTTTGTTAGTGGAGACTGACAAGAATCCATTCTTCTAAGTATCATCTCACCATCATTTTTCCATTGTTTAAAAATGCAGGAAAATTTTTCAAGTTAGCATTATAATTAGTAGCTGGAGGCTACGGTGTTGTTTTTTTTTTTTTCCTGTGGGGTCGGTGTGGATGTGTTGGTCAGGCCCCCTGTCAGTTCGCTGGTATGTTTTTATTATCCCCAGAGAGGAGAAGTGGGTATTAGTATGGCAGGTGAAAACTGCGGATCAGTTTCAGAGAATTAATCAGGATCCGCATGGTAATCCCGTTCCTTTAAGAATCCTTTGCTTCATGAGCTGGGAATCCACCATGATTCTATATACTTCTCTATGCGTGGGCACAGGAAACTGGCTTGTTCCAAGAAGTATGCTTCAGAGCTTTTCAATTAACCAGTATGTTGAAAATCCTTTGCAGGTTTTCAGCGTTTCACCATAATTGTGATAACGTGTGTATGTGTCTCCTGAAACCAAATATGGCTGCTACGGACATAACTATGCTGAGGAGTAGCTGACTTGGTGTTGCCTATTTTTGTTAGTGGAGACAGACAAGAAGCCATTCTTCTAAGTATCATCCCACCACCATTTTTCCCTTGTTTTAAAATGCAGGGAAATTTTGCAAGTTAGCATTATAATTAGTAGCTGGAGGGTACGGGTTTTTTTTTGTGTGTGGTCGATGTGGATGGGGGGGTCAGGCCCTCTGTCAGTTCGCTGGTTAGTTTTTATTATCCCCAGAGAGGAGAAGTGGGCATGTGTTTGGCAGGTGAAAAGGGCGGATTCTGTTTCAGAGAATTAACGATGATCCCCATGGTCATCCCGTTCCTTTAATAATCCTTAACTTCATCAGCTGGAAATCCACCATGGTTCTATATACTCCTCTTTGCGTCGGAACAGGTAACTGGCTTGTTCCAAGAAGTATGCCTGAGAGCTTTTCAATTAACCAGTACGTTGAAAATTATTTGCAGGTGTTCAGCGTTTCACCATAATTGTGATAACATTTGTTTGTGCCTCCTGAAACCCAAGAAGGCTGCGACGGACATAACTATGCTGAGGAGTAGCTGACTTGGTGTTGCCTATTTTTGTTAGTGGAGACTGACAAGAAGCCATTCTTCTAAGTATCATCCCACCACCATTTTTCCCTTGTTTTAAAATGCAGGGAAATTTTGCAAGTTAGCATTATAATTAGTAGCTGGAGGGTACGGCTTTTTTTGTGTGTGTGGTCGATGTGGATGGGGTGGTCAGGCCCTCTGTCAGTTCGCTGGTTAGTTTTTATTATCCCCAGAGAGGAGAAGTGGCCATGTGTTTGGCAGGTGATAAGGGCGGATTCTGTTTCAGAGAATTAACGATGATCCCCATGGTCATCCCGTTCCTTTAATAATACTTTACTTTATCAGCTGGAAATCCTCCATGGTTCTATATACTCCTCTTTGCGTGGGAACAGATAACTGGCTTGTTCCATGAAGTATGCCGCAGAGCTTTTCAATTAACCACTACGATGAAAATTACTTGCAGGTGTTCAGCGTTTCATCATAATTGTGATAACGTTTGTTTGTGCCTCCTGAAACCCAAGAAGGCTGCGACGGACATAACTATGCTGAGGAGTAGCTGACTTGGTGTTGCCTATTTCTGTTAGTGGAGACTGACAAGAATCCATTCTTCTAAGTATCATCTCATCATCATTTTTCCATTGTTTAAAAATGCAGGAAAATTTTGCAAGTTAGCATTATAATTAATAGCTGGAGGCTACGGTGTTTTTTTTTTTTTTTTTTTCCTGTGGGGTCGGTGTGGATGTGTTAGTGAGGCCCTCTGTCAGTTCGCTGGTTTGTTTTTATTATCCCCAGAGAGGAGAAGTGGGTATTAGTATGGCAGGTGAAAACTGCGGATCTGTTTCAGAGAATTAAACAGGATCCGCATGGTAATACCGTTCCTTTAAGAATCCTTTGCTTAATGAGCTGGGAATCCACCATGGTTCTATATACTTCTCTATGCGTGGGCACAGTAAACTGGCTTGTTCCAAGAAGTATGCCTCACAGCTTTTCAATTAACCAGTATGTTGAAAATCATTTGCAGGTTTTCAGCGTTTCACCATAATTGTGATAACGTGTGTATATGTCTCCTGAAACCCAATGTGACTGCCAAGGACATAAGTATGCTGAGGTGTAGCTGACTTCCTGTTGCCTATTTTTGTTAGTGGAGACTGACAAGAAGCCATTCTTCTAAGTATCATCCCACCATCATTTTTCAATTGTTTAAAAATGCAGGGAAATTTTGCGAGTTAGCATTATAATTAGTAGCTGGAGGGTACTTTTTTTTTTTGTGGGGTCAGTGTAGATGGGTTGGTCAGGCCATCTGTCAATTCACTGGTTTGTTTTTATTATCCCCAGAGAGGAGAAGTGGGCATGGGTTTGGCAGGTGAAAAGTGCGGATTCCGTTTCAGAGAATTAAACAGGATCCGCATGGTCATCTCATTCCTTTAAGAATCCTTTGCTTCATCAGCTGGGATTCCTCCATGTTTCTATATACTCCTCTATGCAAGGGCACAGGTACCTGGCTTGTTCCGAGAAGTATGCTGGAGAGTTTTCAAATTAACCAATACGCGGAAAATTATTTGCAGGTTTTCAGCGTTTCACCATAATTTTGGTAACGTTTGTATGTGCCTCCTGAAACCCAAGAAGGCTGCGACGGACGTAACTATGCTGAGGAGTAGCTGACTTGGTGTTGCCTATTTTTGTTAGTGGAAACAGACAAGAAGCCATTCTTCTAAGTATCATCCCACCACCATTTTTGCATTGTTTTAAAATGCAGGGAAATTTTGGAAGTTAGCATTATAATAAGTAGCTGGAGGGTACGGTTTTTTTTTTTGTATGGTCGATGTGGAAGGGGGGTCAGGCCCTCTGTCAGTTTGCTGGTTAGTTTTTATTATAACCAGAGAGGAGAAGTGGGCATGTGTTTGGCAGGAGAAAAGGGCGGATTCTGTTTCAGAGAATTAACGATGATCCCCATGGTCATCCCGTTCCTTTAATAATCCTTTACTTCATCAGCTGGAAATCCACCATGGTTCTATATACTCCTCTTTGCGTGGGAACAGGTAACTGGCTTCTTCCAAGAAGTATGCCGCAGAGCTTTTCAATTAACCACTACGTTGAAAATTATTTGCAGGTGTTCAGCGTTTCACCATAATTGTGATAACGTTTGTTTGTGCCTCCTGAAACCCAAGAAGGCTGCGACGGACATAACGATGCTGAGGCGTAGCTGACTTGGTTTTGCCTATTTTTGTTAGTGGAGACTGACAAGAATCCATTCTTCTAAGTATCATCTCACCATCATTTTTCCATTGTTTAAAAATGCAGGAAAATTTTGCAAGTTAGCATTATAATTAGTAGCTTTAGGCTACGGTGTTTTGTTTTTTTTTTCCCGTGGGGTCGGTGTGGATGTGTTGGTCAGGCCCTCTGTCAGTTCGCTGGTTTGTTTTTATTATCCCCAGAGAGGAGAAGTGGGTATTAGTATGGCAGGTGAAAACTGCGGATCTGTTTCACAGA
Source organism: Eulemur rufifrons (assembly GCF_041146395.1). Lineage (NCBI taxonomy): Eukaryota > Metazoa > Chordata > Mammalia > Primates > Lemuridae > Eulemur > Eulemur rufifrons. The sequence continues at coordinate 810,442 of NW_027182815.1, read as the reverse complement.
ATTAAACAGGATCCGCATGGTAATCCCGTTCCTTTAAGAATCCTTTGCTTCATGAGCTGGGAATCCACCATGGTTCTATATACTTCTCTATGCGTGGGCACAGGAAACTGGCTTGTTCCAAGAAGTATGCCTCAGAGCTTTTCAATTAACCAGTATGTTGAAAATCCTTTTCAGGTTTTCAGCGTTTCACCATAGTTGTGATAACGTGTGTATGTGCCTACTGAAACCAAATATGGCTGCTACGGACATAACTATGCTGAGGCGTAGCTGACTTGGTGTTGCCTATTTTTGTCAGTGGAGACTGACAAGAAGCCATTCTTCTAAGTATCATCCCACCATCATATCTCCATTGTTTAAAAATGCAGGGAAATTTTGCAAATTGGCATTATAATTAGTAGCTGCAGGGTACTTTTTTTTTTTGGTGTCGGTCAGGATGGGTGTTCAGGCCCTCTGTCAGATCGCTGGTTTGTTTTTATTATCCCCAGAGAAGAGTAGTGGGCATGTGTTTGGCAGGTGAAAAGTGCGGATTCTGTTTCAGAGAATTAAACAGGATCCGCATGGTCATCTCATTCCTTTAAGAATCCTTTGCTTCATCAGCTGGGATTCCACCATGTTTCTATATACTCCTCTATGCGTGGGCACAGGTAACTGGCTTGTTCCAAGAAGTATGCTGGAGAGTTTTCAAATTAACCAGTACGTTGAAAACTATTTGCAGGTTTTCAGCGTTTCACCATAATTTTGGTAACGTTTGTATGTGCCTCCTGAAACCCAAGAAGGCTGCGACGGACGTAACTATGCTGAGGAGTAGCTGACTTGGTGTTGCCTATTTTTGTTAGTGGAAACAGACAAGAAGCCATTCTTCTAAGTATCATCCCACCACCATTTTTGCATTGTTTTAAAATGCAGGGAAATTTTGGAAGTTAGCATTATAATAAGTAGCTGGAGGGTACGGTTTTTTTTTTTGTATGGTCGATGTGGAAGGGGGGTCAGGCCCTCTGTCAGTTTGCTGGTTAGTTTTTATTATAACCAGAGAGGAGAAGTGGGCATGTGTTTGGCAGGAGAAAAGGGCGGATTCTGTTTCAGAGAATTAACGATGATCCCCATGGTCATCCCGTTCCTTTAATAATCCTTTACTTCATCAGCTGGAAATCCACCATGGTTCTATATACTCCTCTTTGCGTGGGAACAGGTAACTGGCTTGTTCCAAGAAGTATGCCGCAGAGATTTTCAATTAACCAGTACGTTGAAAATTATTTGCAGGTGTTCAGCGTTTCACCATAATTGTGATAACGTTTGTTTGTGCCTCCTGAAACCCAAGAAGGCTGCGACGGACATAACGATGCTGAGGAGTAGCTGACTTGGTGTTGCCTATTTTTGTTAGTGGAGACTGACAAGAATCCATTCTTCTAAGTATCATCTCACCATCATTTTTCCATTGTTTAAAAATGCAGGAAAATTTTGCAAGTTAGCATTATAATTAGTAGCTTTAGGCTACGGTGTTTTTTTTTTTTTTTTTCCCGTGGGTTCGGTGTGGATGTGTTGGTCAGGCCCTCTGTCAGTTCGCTGGTTTGTTTTTATTATCCCCAGAGAGGAGAAGTGGGTATTAGTATGGCAGGTGAAAACTGCGGATCTGTTTCAGAGAATTAAACAGGATCCGCATGGTAATCCCGTTCCTTTAAGAATCCTTTGCTTCATGAGCTGGGAATCCACCAAGGTTCTATATACTTCTCTATGCGTGGGCACAGGAAACTGGCTTGTTCCAAGAAGTATGCCTCAGAGCTTTTCAATTAACCAGTATGTTGAAAATCCTTTTCAGGTTTTCAGCGTTTCACCATAGTTGTGATAACGTGTGTATGTGCCTACTGAAACCAAATATGGCTGCTACGGACATAACTATGCTGAGGCGTAGCTGACTTGGTGTTGCCTATTTTTGTCAGTGGAGACTGACAAGAAGCCATTCTTCTAAGTATCATCCCACCATCATTTCTCCATTGTTTAAAAATGCAGGGAAATTTTGCAAATTGGCATTATAATTAGTAGCTGCAGGGTACTTTTTTTTTGGGGGGTCGGTCAGGATGGGTGTTCAGGCCCTCTGTCAGATCGCTGGTTTGTTTTTATTATCCCCAGAGAAGAGTAGTGGGCATGTGTTTGGCAGGTGAAAAGTGCGGATTCTGTTTCAGAGAATTAAACAGGATCTGCATGGTCATCTCATTCCTTTAAGAATCCTTTGCTTCATCAGCTGGGATTCCACCATGTTTCTATATACTCCTCTATGCGTGGGCACAGGTAACTGGCTTGTTCCAAGAAGTATGCTGGAGAGTTTTCAAATTAACCAGTACGTTGAAAATTATTTGCAGGTTTTCAGCGTTTCACCATAATTGTGATAACGTTTGTATGTGCCTCCGGAAACCCAAGAAGGCTGCGACGGACATAACTATGCTGAGGAGTAGCTGACTTGGTGTTCCCTATTTTTGTTAGTGGAGACAGACAAGAAGCCATTCTTCTAAGTATCATCCCACCACCATTTTTGCATTTTTTAAAATGCAGGGAAATTTTGCAAGTTAGCATTATAATAAGTAGCTGGAGGGTATGGTTTTTTTTTTGTGTGGTCGATGTGGATGGGGGAGTCAGGCCCTCTGTCAGTTCGCTGGTTAGTTTTTATTATAACCAGAGAGGAGAAATGGGCATGTGTTTGGCAGGAGAAAAGTGCGAATTCTATTTCAGAGAATTAAACAGGATCCGCATGGTCATCTCATTCCTTTAAGAATCCTTTGCTTCATCAGCTGGGATTCCACCACGTTTCTATATACTCCTCTATCCGTGGGCACAGGTACCTGGCTTGTTCCAAGAAGTATGCTGGAGAGTTTTCAAATTAACCAGTACGTTGAAAATTATTTGCAGGTTTTCAGCGTTTCACCATAATTTTGATAACGTTTGTATGTGCCTCCTGAAACCCAAGAAGGCTGCGACGGACATAACTATGCTGAGGAGTAGCTGACTTGGTGTTGCCTATTTTTGTTAGTGGAGACTGACAGGAAGCCATTCTTCTAAGTATCATCCCACCACCATTTTTCCATTGTTTTAAAATGCAGGGAAATTTTGCAAGTTAGCATTATAATTAGTAGCTGGAGGGTACGGTTTTTTTTTGTGTGTGTGGTCGATGTGGATGGGGGGGTCAGGCCCTCTGTCAGGTCGCTGGTTAGTTTTTATTATCCCCAGAGAGGAGAAGTGGGCATGTGTTTGGCAGGTGAAAAGGGCGGATTCTGTTTCAGAGAATTAACGATGATCCCCATGGTCATCCCGTTCCTTTAATAATCCTTTACTTCATCAGCTGGAAATCCTCCATGGTTCTATATACTCCTCTTTGCGTGGGAACAGGTAACTGGCTTGTTCCATGAAGTATGCCGCAGAGCTTTTCAATTAACCACTACGTTGAAAATTACTTGCAGGTGTTCAGCGTTTCACCATAATTGTGATAACGTTTGTTTGTGCCTCCTGAAACCCAAGAAGGCTGCGACGGACATAACTATGCTGAGGAGTAGCTGACTTGGTGTTGCCTATTTTAGTTAGTGGAGACTGACAGGAAGCCATTCTTCTAAGTATCATCCCACCACCATTTTTCCATTGTTTTAAAATGCAGGGAAATTTTGCGAGTTAGCATTATAATTAGTAGCTGGAGGGTACTTTTTTTTTTTTATGGGGTCAGTGTAGATGGGTTGGTCAGGCCATCTGTCAATTCACTGGTTTGTTTTTATTATTCCCAGAGAGGAGAAGTGGGCATGGGTTTGGCAGGTGAAAAGTGCGGATTCTGTTTCAGAGAATTAAACAGGATCCGCATGGTCATCTCATTCCTTTAAGAATCCTTTGCTTCATCAGCTGGGATTCCTCCATGTTTCTATATACTCCTCTATGCATGGGCACAGGTACCTGGCTTGTTCCGAGAAGTATGCTGGAGAGTTTTCAAATTAACCAATACGTGGAAAATTATTTGCAGGTTTTCAGCGTTTCACCATAATTTTGGTAAAGTTTGTATGTGCCTCCTGAAACCCAAGAAGGCTGCGACGGACATAACTATGCTGAGGAGTAGCTGACTTGGTGTTGCCTATTTTTGTTAGTGGAGACAGACAAGAAGCCATTCTTCTAAGTATCATCCCACCACCATTTTTCCATTGTTTTAAAATGCAGGGAAATTTTGGAAGTTAGCATTATAATAAGTAGCTGGAGGGTATGGTTTTTTTTTTTGTATGGTCGATGTGGAAGGGGGGTCAGGCCCTTTGTCAGTTCGCTGGTTAGTTTTTATTATAACCAGAGAGGAGAAGTGGGCATGTGTTTGGCAGGAGAAAAGGGCGGATTCTGTTTCAGAGAATTAACGATGATCCCCATGGTCATCCCGTTCCTTTAATAATCCTTAACTTCATCAGCTGGAAATCCACCATGGTTCTATATACTCCTCTTTGCGTGGGAACAGTTAAGTGGCTTGTTCCAAGAAGTATGCCGCAGAGCTTTTCAATTAACCAGTACGTTGAAAATTATTTGCAGGTGTTCAGCGTTTCACCATAATTGTGATAACGTTTGTTTGTGCCTCCTGAAACCCAAGATGGCTGCCACGAACATAACGATGCTGAGGCGTAGATGATTTGGTTTCGCCTATTTTTGTTAGTGGAGACTGACAAGAATCCATTCTTCTCAGTATCATCTCACCATCATTTTTCCATTGTTTAAAAATGCAGGAAAATTTTGCAAGTTAGCATTATAATTACTAGCTGGAGGCTACGGTGTTTTTTTTTTTTTTTTCCTGTGGGGTCGGTGTGGATGTGTTGGTCAGGCCCTCTGTCAGTTCGCTGGTTTGTTTTTATTATCCCCAGAGAGGAGAAGTGGGTATTAGTATGGCAGGTGAAAACTGCGGATCTGTTTCAGAGAATTAAACAGGATCCGCATGGTAATCCTGTTCCTTTAAGAATCCTTTGCTTCATGAGCTGGGAATCCACCATGGTTCTATATACTTCTCTATGCGTGGGCACAGGAAACTGGCTTGTTCCAAGAAGTATGGCTCAGAGTTTTTCAATTAACCAGTATGTTGAAAATCCTTTGCAGGTTTTTAGCTTTTCACCATAATTGTGATAACGTGTGTATGTGCCTACTGAAACCAAATATGGCTGCTACGGACATAACTATGCTGAGGTGTAGCTGACTTGGTGTTGCCTATTTTTGTCAGTGGAGACTGACAAGCAGCCATTCTTCTAAGTATCATCCCACCATCATTTCTCCATTGTTTAAAAATGCAGGGAAATTTTGCAAATTGGCATTATAATTAGTAGCTGGACGGTACTTTTTTTTTTTGTGGGGTCGGTCAGGATGGGTGTTCAGGCCCTCTGTCAGATCGCTGGTTTGTTTTTATTATCCCCAGAGAAGAGTAGTGGGCATGTGTTTGGCAGGTGAAAAGTGCGGATTCTGTTTCAGAGAATTAAACAGGATCCGCATGGTCATCTCATTCCTTTAAGAATCCTTTGCTTCATCAGCTGGGATTCCACCATGTTTCTATATACTCCTCTATGCGTGGGCACAGGTACCTGGCTTGTTCCAAGAAGTATGCTGGAGAGTTTTCAAATTAACCAGTACGTTGAAAATTATTTGCAGGTTTTCAGTGTTTCACCATAATTTTGATAACGTTTGTATGTGCCTCCTGAAACCCAAGAAGGCTGCGACGGATATAACTATGCTGAGGAGTAGCTGACTTGGTGTTGCCTATTTTTGTTAGTGGAGACAGACAAGAAGCCACTCTTCTAAGTATCATCCCACCACCATTTTTCCATTGTTTTAAAATGCAGGGAAATTTTGCAAGTTAGCATTATAATTAGTAGCTGGAGGCTACGGTTTTTTTTTGTGCGTGGTCGATGTGGATGGGGGGGTGAGGCCCTCTGTCAGTTCGCTGGTTAGTTTTTATTATCCCCAGAGAGGAGAAGTGGGCATGTGTTTGTCAGGTGAAAAGGGCGGATTCTGTTTCAGAGAATTAAACAGGATCCGCATGGTCATCCCGTTCCTTTAATAATCCTTTACTTCATCAGCTGGAAATCCACCATGGTTCTATATACTCCTCTTTGCGTGGGAACAGGTAACTGGCTTGTTCCAAGAAGTATGCCGCAGAGCTTTTCAATTAACCACTACGTTGAAAATTATTTGCAGGTGTTCAGCGTTTCACCATAATTGTGATAACGTTTGTTTGTGCCTCCTGAAACCAAAGAAGGCTGCGACAGACATAACTATGCTGAGGAGTAGCTGACTTGGTTTGCCTATATTTGTTAGTGGAGACTGACAAGAAGCCATTCTTCTAAGTATCATCCCACCACCATTTTTCCATGGTTTTAAAATGCAGGGAAATTTTGCAAGTTAGCATTATAATTAGTAGCTGGAGGGTACGGTTTTTTTTTTGTGTGTGGTCAATGTTGATTTCGGTTCAGGCCCTCTGTCAGTTTGCTGGTTTGTTTTTATTATCCCCAGAGAGGAGAAGTGGGCATGTGTTTGGCAGGTGAAAAGGGCGGATTCTGTTTCAGAGAATTAACGATGATCCCCATGGTCATCCCGTTCCTTTAATAATCCTTTACTTCATCAGCTGGAAATCCACCATGGTTCTATATACTCCTCTTTGCGTGGGAACAGGTAAGTGGCTTGTTCCAAGAAGTATGCCGCAGAGCTTTTCAATTAACCACTACGTTGAAAATTATTTGCAGGTATTCAGCGTTTCACCATAATTGTGATAACGTTTGTTTGTGACTCCTGAAACTCAAGAAGGCTGCGACGCACATAACTATGCTGAGGAGTAGCTGACTTGGTGTTGCCTATTTTTGTTAGTGGAGACAGACAAGAAGCCATTCTTCTAAGTATCATCCCACCACCATTTTTCCATTGTTTTAAAAGGCAGGGAAATTTTAAAATTTTAAACCCTTAACCCTAACCCTAACCCTAATCCTAACCTTAACCCTATCCCTAACCCACCACCATTTTTCAGGGAAATTTTAAAATTTTAAATTTTAAACCCTTAACCCTTAACACTTAAACCTTAAAATTTTAAAATTTTAAACCCTTAACCCTAACCCTAACCCTAACCTTAACCCTAACCCTAACCCACCACCAATTTTCCATTGTTTTAAAAGGCAGGGAAATTTTAAAATTTTAAACCCTTAACCCTAACCCTAACCCTAACCGTAATGCTAACCCCTAAACGTAACCCTAACCGTGACCAGTAAACCTAAACCTAACCTCTAACACAAACCATAGCACATAACTCTAACCCTAAAACTAACCCTAACCCTAACCCTAAACCTAAACCCTAACTCTTAACCTTAACACTAAGCGTTAACTCTCACGCTAACCTTTAATCCTAACCCTAATCCTAATCTTCAACCCTAAACCTAACACTTAACCCTAACCCTGTACCAAACCCTAACCCCTCATCTTAACCCTAACCGTAAACCTCAACCCTAAACCAAAGTGTAACCGTTAAACCTAAGAGTAACCTTTAACCCTAACCCTATTCCCTAACCCTAAGCCCTCATCCTAACACTAAACTTCATCCTTAACCCTAACCAGAATCCTAACCCTAAATCTAATCTCAGACTTCTGGCTTTCTTAGAGTTTAGAAAGCCTGCAATCCTCCCATGCCATGCGTGAAAGGAGGCTCTACCACTGTGTCCTGCATGAAACCCACGGGCCCATACCCAGAGTATGATAGAGTGGGTTCCCGGGTACAATCCCAGCCCCCTAAACTCCCCCCGCCCGCCTAATGCAGACAGGGCCCGTGCCCTAAGCATAAACAATACCTTTAACAGATAACCCAAACCCTGAACATAACACCCAACCCTGTTCCTATTTCTCACCTTAACACGTAAACCTCACCGTGCGCCTAACTTTAACCTCTTATCCTAACGTTAATGCATAACCCATTTCCTGAGAACAACCCCTATCCCATAATTCTAACCCTATCTCCTAGTCATCACTGTGACACCTAATCCCTAACCCTAATTCTAAACCGCTAACCCTAACCGTAACCCTACCTACAACCCTAACACTGACAGTAACCCTTACTTCTAACCCCAACGCTATGCCTAACAAAAACCCTAACCCTTCACCCAAACCCCTAAGCCTTACGCTAACCCTTAACCCTAATCCTAATCCTAAACATTAAACCTAACCCTAGCTCTTAAAGCTAACCCTAAACCTTACCCTCACGACTAGACCTAAGCCTGACACTAACCTAACACCTAACGCTAACCAGAACCCCTAAAGCTAACCCTGAACCCTATCCCTAACCCTAGCAGTAAACTTTAACCCTAAACCTAAGCCCAACCCATAACCCTAATCCTATCCTTTTACCCTAAAACTAACCCCTAAACCTAACCCCTATACCTAACCCTAACTCTAACCCCAATCCTAATTCTAACCATACCCCTTCATAAAACACGAACTCCTAACCTCTAACCCTAACACTAACCAAAAACCCTAATCGCTAATCCCTAACCCTAACGCTTAACCTTTAACCTAACCGTTAACCCTCACCCTAATTCTTAACACTGACCCTAACCTTAACCTTTAACTCTAAGCCTAACCCTTTACCCTACAGTAAGGAAGACCCTTAATGCTAATGGTATCCCTTATCCCTAACCCTAACACTACAGCTAAAATAACCCTAACCTTTGATCCTTAAACCTAACCCCTAACACTTGCTTTAACCCCAAACCCTAACCCTAATCCTAAGCATTAAACCTAACCCTATCTCTTAACCCTAACCCTAGCCCTGACCCTAACGCCTAGTTCTAACCCTAAATCTAAACTCCCGCCTAATCCTAACCTTAAGTACTAATGCTAACGCTAACCCTGAAACCTAAACCTACCCGTAACCCTTAACAGTAACCCTATCCGTGAACCTTAACCCTGACCCTAACCATTACCCGCACCCAAGCATTTAACCCTGACCCTAACCCTAATCCTTAATGATAACCCTAACACTAAACCCTAACACTAAGCCCAACATTTAACCCTAATCCTATCCCTTAACCCTAACCCTAACCGTAACCCTAATGCTAACCCCTAAACTTAAAACTAACCGTGAACAGTAAACCTAACACTAACCTCTAACACAAACCATAGCACATAACTCTAACCCTAAAACTAACCCTAACCCTAACCCTAAACCCTAACTCTTAACCTTAACACTAAGCGTTAACTCTCACGCTAACCTTTAATCCTAACCCTAATCCTAATCTTCAACCCTAAACCTAACACTTAACCCTAAACCTGTACCAAACCCTAACCCCTCATCTTAACCCTAACCTTAAACCTCAACCCGAAACCAAAGTGTAACCGTTAAATCTAAGAGTAACCTTTAACCCTATCCGTAATCCCTAAGCCTAAGCCCTCACCCTAACACTAAACTTCATCCTTAACCCTAACCATAATGCTAACCCTAAATCTAATTCTCAGACTTCTTGCTTTCCTAGAGTTTAGAAAGCCTGCAATCCTCCCACGCCATGTGTGAAAGGAGGCTCTGCAACAGTGTCCTTCATGAAACCCAGAGGGCCATACACTGCGTGCGGTAGAGTGGGTTCCCAGCGACCATCACAGACACCTAACTTTGCCTCCTAGGGCATACAGGGCCCGTGCCCTAAGCATAAACCCTACCCCTCACCCATAAGCCTAACCCACAACATAACACCTAACCCTGATCCTACTGCTCACCTTAACAGGTAAACCTCACCATAACCCTAACTTTAACCCCATATCTTAACGTTAATGCATGACACCCTGAGAACAAGCCCTATACCGTCATTATAACCCTACCTCCTAGCTATAACCGTAACACCTAATCCCTAATTCTGAAGCGCCAACCCTAACCTTAACCCGACCAACAACACTAACACTAACCCTAAACCCTTACCCTAACCCTACGCCTAAAAGTAACCCTAACCGTTGATCCTTCGTCATAACCCCTAACCTTAACCCTAACCCTTAACCTATTCCCAATCCTAACCATTAAACAGAACCCTAACTCTTAACCCTAACCCTAACCTTTACCCTAATGCCTAGAGATCTAACCCCAACACTGACCTACAGTTAACACTAACCCCAACCCCTAATGCTAACCTTAAACCTGAACCAAGCTCCTAACCCTTAACCCTAACACTATCCGTAACCCCTAAGCCTAACCCCAACTGTTAACCCTCTAACCCTCACCCTGAATCCTAACCCTATCCCTTAACCCTAACCCCTAACCCTAACGCTAACTCCAACCATAAACCTTACCCTGGCCCCCTAACCCAGACTTAACACCTTACCCCTAACACTAACTCTAACCCTAACCACTAATCCCTAGCACCTAACCCTGACTCGAAACCTAACCCCTAACACGAAAAACCCTAACCCCAACCCCAACCCTAATTCTCACACTACTTCCATTCCCAGAGTGAAGCAAGCCTACAATACAGCCATGCCATGTGTGAGATGAGGCTCCGCCTGAGTCCTGCATGGAGGTCCTGTCCCAAGGCCCAGGGAATGATGTTGTGCTTTCGTGGTGACTCCGACCGCACCCCTCTCACCGTAGATTAACCAGGTCCTGTGCCCTTAAACTGACCGCTAAAGCTAAGCCCTACCACCAACGCTAACCCCTGACCCTGAAACTAAGCGCCGAGCCTAAAGCCCAACATTTACTCTAGACCCTTACCCTAAACATAATCCGTAACCCTAATGCTAACCCCTAAACCCAACCCTAACCATGAACAGTAAACCTAACCCTAACCCCTAACACAAACCATAGCACATAACTCTAACCCTAAATCTAACCCTAAGCCTAACCGAAAACCCTAACTCTTAACTTTAACCCTAAGCGTTAACTCTCACGCTAACCTTTAATCCTAACCCTAATCCTAATCTTCAACCCTAAACCTAACACTTAACCCTAAACGTCTACCAAACCCTTACCCCTCATCTTAACCCTAACTGTAAACCTCAACCCTAAACCGAACTGTAACCGTTAAACCTAAGAGTAACCTTTAACCCTAACCCTAATCCCTAACCTTAAGCCCTCACCCTAACACTAAACTTCATCCTTAACGCTAACAATAATCCTAACCCTAAATCTAATTCTCAGACTTCTTGCTTTCTTAGAGTTTAGAAAGCCTGCAATCCTCCCATGCCATGCGTGAAAGGAGGCTCTACCACTGTGTCCTGCATGAAACCCACGGGCCCATACCCAGAGTATGATAGAGTGGGTTCCCGGGTACAATCCCAGCCCCCTAAACTCCCACCGCCCGCCCAATGCAGACAGGGCCCGTGCGCTAAGCATAAAAAATACCTTTAACAGATAACCCTAACCCTGAACATAACACCCAAGCCTGTTCCTATTTCTCCCCTTAACACGTAAACCTCACCGTGAGCCTAACTTTAACCTCTTATCCTAACGTTAATGCATAACCCATTCCCTGAGAACAACCCCTATCCCATAATTCTAACCCTATCTCCTAGTCATCACTGTGACACCTAATCCCTAACCCTAATTCTAAACCTCTAACCCTAACCGGAACCCTACCTACAACCCTAACACTGACAGTAACCCTTACTTCTAACCCCAACGCTATGCCTAGCAAAAACCCTAACCCTTCATCCTAACCCTTCACCCTAACCCCTAAGCCTTACGCTAACCCTTAACCCTAATCCTAATCCTAACCATTAAACCTAACCCTAGCTCTTAAAGCTAACCCTAAACCTTACCCTCACGACTAGACCTAACCCTGACATTAACCTAACACCTAACCCTAACCAGAACCCCTAAAGCTAACCCTGAACCCTATCCCTAACCCTAGCAGTAAACTTTAACCCTAAACCTAAGCCCAACCCATAACCCTAATCCTATCCTTTCACCCTAAAACTAACCCCTAAACCTAACCCCTATACCTAACCCTAACTCTAACCCCAATCCTAATTCTAACCATACCCCTTCATAAAACACGAACTCCTAACCTCTAACCCTAACACTAACCAAAAACCCTAATCGCTAATCCCTAACCCTAACGCTTAACCTTTACCCTAACCGTTAACCCTCCCCCTAATTCTTAACACTGACCCTAACCTTAACCTTTAACTCTAAGCCTAACCCTTTACCCTACAGTAAGGAAGACCCTTAATGCTAATGGGATCCCTTTTCCCTAACCCTAACACTACAGCTAAAAATAACCCTAACCTTTGATCCTTAAACCTAACCCCTAACACTTACTTTAACCCCAAACCCTAACCCTAATCCTAAGCATTAAACCTAACACTATCTCTTGACCCTAACGCTAGCCCTTACCCTAACGCCTAGTTCTAACCCTAAATCTAACCTCCCTCCTAATCCTAACCTTAAGCCCTAATGCTAACGCTAACCCTGAACCCTAAAACTACCCGTAACCCTTAACACTAACCCTATCCGTGAACCTTAACCCTGACCCTAACCATTACCCGCACCCAAGCATTTAACCCTGACCCTAACCCTAATCCTTAATGATAACCCTAATACTAAACCCTAACCCTAAGCCCAACACTTAACCCTAATCCTATCCCTTAACCCTAACCCTAATGCTAACCCCTAAACGTAACCCTAACCGTGAACAGTAAACCTAACCCTAACCTCTAACACAAAGCATAGCACATAACTCTAAACCTAAAACTAACCCTAACCCTAACCCTAACCCTAAACCCTAACTCTTAACCTTAACCCTAAGCGTTAACTCTCACGCTAACCTTTAATCCTAACCCTAATCCTAATCTTCAACCCTAAACCTAACACTTAACCCTAAACCTGTACCAAACCCTAACCCCTCATCTTAACCCTAACCTTAAACCTCAGCCCTAAACCAAAGTGTAACCATTAAATCTAAGAGTAACCTTTAACCCTAACCGTAATCCCTAAGCCTAAGCCCTCACCCTAACACTAAACTTCATCCTTAACCCTAACCATAACCCTAACCCTAAATCTAATTCTCAGACTTCTTGCTTTCTTAGAGTTTAGAAAGCCTGCAATCCTCCCACGCCATGCATGAAAGGAGGCTCTGCCACAGTGTTCTGCATGAAACCCAGAGGCCCATACACTGCGTGCGGTAGAGTGGGTTCCCAGAGACCATCACAGACACCTAACTTTGCCTCCTAGGGCATACAGGGCCCGTGCCCTAAGCATAAACCCTACCCCTCACCCATAAGCCTAACCCACAACATAACACCTAACCCTGATCCTACTGCTCACCTTAACAGGTAAACCTCACCATAACCCTAACTTTAACCCCATATCTTAACGTTAATGCATGACACCCTGAGAACAAGCCCTATACCGTCATTATAACCCTACCTCCTAGCTATAACCGTAACACCTAATCCCTAATTCTGAAGCGCCAACCCTAACCTTAACCCGAGCGACAACACTAACACTAACCCTAACCCCTTACCCTAACCCTACGCCTAAAAGTAACCCTAACCGTTGATCCTTCGTCATAACCCCTAACCTTAACCCTAACCCTTAAACCTATTCCCAATCCTAACCATTAAACAGAACTCTAACTCTTAACCCTAACCCTACCCTTTACCCTAATGCCTAGAGATCTAACCCCAACACTGACCTACAGTTAACACTAACCCCAACCCCTAATGCTAACCTTAAACCTGAACCAAGCTCCTAACCCTTAACCCTAACACTATCCGTAACCCCTAAGCCTAACCCCAACTGTTAACCCTCTAACCCTCACCCTGAATCCTAACCCTATCCCTTAACCCTAAGCCCTAACCCTAACGCTAACTCCAACCATAAACCTTACCCTGGCCCCCTAACCCAGACTTAACACCTTACCCCTAACACTAACTCTAACCCTAACCACTAATCCCTAGCACCTAACCCTGACTCAAAACCTAACCCCTAACACGAAAAACCCTAACCCCAACCCCAACCCTAATTCTCACACTACTTCCATTCCCAGAGTCAAGCAAGTCTACAATACAGCCATGCCATGTGTGAGATGAGGCTCCGCCTGAGTCCTGCATGTAGGTCCTCTCCCAAGGCCCAGGGAATGATGTTGTGCTTTCGTGGTGACTCCGACCGCACCCCTCTCACCGTACATTAACCAGGTCCTGTGCCCTTAAACTGACCGCTAAAGCTAAGCCCTACCACCAACGCTAACCCCTGACACTGAACCTAAGCCCCGAGCCTAAAGCCCAACATTAACTCTAGACCGTTACCCTAAACCTAATCCCTAACCCTAATGCTAACCCCTAAACCCAACCCTAACCGTGAACAGTAAACCTAACCCTAACCCCTAACACAAACCATAGCACATAACTCTAACCCTAAATCTAACCCTAAGCCTAACCGTAAACCCTAACTCTTAACCTTAACACTAAGCGTTAACTCTCACGCTAACCTTTAATCCTAACCCTAATCCTAATCTTCAACCCTAAACCTAACACTTAACCCTAAACGTCTACCAAACCCAACCCCTAATCTTAACCCTAACCGTAAACCTCAACCCTAAACCGAACTGTAACCGTTAAACCTAAGAGTAACCTTTAACCCTAACCCTAATCCCTAACCTTAAGCCCTCATCCTAACACTAAACTTCATCCTTAACCCTAACCATAATGCTAACCCTAAATCTAATTCTCAGACTTCTTGCTTTCTTAGAGTTTAGAAAGCCTGCAATCCTCCCATGCCATGCGTGAAAAGAGGCTCTACCACTGTGTCCTGCATGAAACCCACGGGCCCATACCCAGAGTATGATAGAGTGGGTTCCCGGGTACAATCCCAGCCCCCTAAACTCCCCCCGCCCGCCCAATGCAGACAGGGCCCGTGCGCTAAGCATAAACAATACCTTTAACAGATAACCCTAACCCTGAACATAACACCCAACCCTGTTCCTATTTCTCCCCTTAACACGTAAACCTCACCGTGAGCCTAACTTTAACCTCTTATCCTAACGTTAATGCATAACCCATTCCCTGAGAACAACCCCTATCCCATAATTCTAACCCTATCTCCTAGTCATCACTGGAACACCTAATCCCTAACCCTAATTCTAAACCGCTAACCCTAACCGGAACCCTACCTACAACCCTAACACTGACAGTAACCCTTACTTCTAACCCCAACGCTATGCCTAACAAAAACCCTAACCCTTCACCCAAACCCCTAAGCCTTACGCTAACCCTTAACCCTAATCCTAATCCTAACCATTAAACCTAACCCTAGCTCTTAAAGCTAACCCTAAACCTTACCCTCACGACTAGACCTAAGCCTGACACTAACCTAACACCTAACCCTAACCAGAACCCCTAAAGCTAATCCTGAACCCTATCCCTAACCCTAGCAGTAAACTTTAACCCTAAACCTAAGCCCAACCCATAACCCTAATCCTATCCTTTTACCCTAAAACTAACCCCTAAACCTAACCCCTATACCTAACCCTAACTCTAACCCCAATCCTGATTCTAACCATACCCCTTCATAAAACACGAACTCCTAACCTCTAACCCTAACACTAACCAAAAACCCTAATCGCTAATCCCTAACCCTAACGCTTAACCTTTACCCTAACCGTTAACCCTCCCCCTAATTCTTAACACTGACCCTAACCTTAACCTTTAACTCTAAGCCTAACCCTTAACCCTACAGTAAGGAAGACCCTTAATGCTAATGGGATCCCTTTTCCCTAACCCTAACACTACAGCTAAAAATAACCCTAACCTTTGATCCTTAAACCTAACCCCTAACACTTACTTTAACCCCAAACCCTAACCCTAATCCTAAGCATTAAACCTAACCCTATCTCTTAACCCTAACCCTAGCCCTTACCCTAACGCTTAGATCTAACCCTAAATCTAACCTCCCTCCTAATCCTAACCTTAAGCCCTAATGCTAACTCTAACCCTGAACCCTAAACCTACCCATAACCCTTAACACTAACGCTATCCGTAAATCTTAACCCTGACCCTAACCATTACCCGCACCCAAGCATTTAACCCTGACCCTAACCCTAATCCTTAATGATAACGCTAACACTAAACCCTAACCCTAAGCCCAACACTTAACCATAATACTATCCTTTAACCCTAAGCCTAACCCTAACCCCTAACGCTAAACCTAACCCTAACCGCAACCCTAACCCTCAATCTTGAAACTTACCATTAACCCTGACACTAACCCTTAACCCTAACCCTACTCCTAATCCTTATCCATAGGGCTAATACTGAAGCCTAACCCTGTGCCAAACGCTAAACCCAAACCTTAACCCTAACCCTGAATCTTAAACGTAAACCTAACTGTAACTGTTAAACCTAACACTAACATTTAACCCTAACACCTAACCCTAAGACTCCACCCTAACACTAATCTTCATCCCTAAACATTACCATAATGCTACCCCTAAATCTAATTCTCAGACTTCTTGCTTTCTCAGAGTTTAGAAAGCCTACAAACCTCCCATGCCATGAGTTAAAGGGTGCTCTGCCACTGTGTCCTGCATGAAACCCAGGAATCCACACCCAGCGTTCAATAGAGTGTGTTCCCGGGGACAATCCTATCCCCCTAACCCCCGCCCGCCGCCCAGTGCAGACAGGGCCTGTACGCTAAGTATAAGCACTGCCCCTAACAGATAACCCTCACCCTGAACATAACACCTAACCATGATCCTATTCCTAAACGTAAACCATAAACCTCCCCGTAATGCTAACTTATCCCTTTAAATTAACGTTAATGCATAACACCCTGAGAAGAAGCCCTATCCCATAATTCTAATCCTAAACCATAGTCATAACCATAACACCTCATCCCTATTTCTAAAATGAAAACCCTAACTTTCACCCTACCACAACCCTAACCCTAACCCTATCCCCTAACCCTAAGCCCTCACCCTATCACTAATCTTCATCCCTAAACCGTGCCGTAATTTTAACCCTAAATCTAATTCTCAGACTTCTT
This sequence comes from Eulemur rufifrons, assembly GCF_041146395.1. NCBI lineage: Eukaryota > Metazoa > Chordata > Mammalia > Primates > Lemuridae > Eulemur > Eulemur rufifrons. The sequence continues at coordinate 793,458 of NW_027182815.1, read as the reverse complement.
GTTTTCTCAGAGTTTTGAAAGCCTACAATCCTACTAAGCCATGCATGAAAGCCGGCTCTGCCACAGTGTCCGGCATGAAACCGAGAGGCCCATACACTGCGTGGGATAGAGTGTGTTCTCAGCGACCATCACAGACTCCTAACTTCGCCTCCTAGTGCATACAGGGCCCATGCCCTAAGCATAAACCCTACCCGTCACCCATAACCCTAACCCAGAACATAACACCTAACCCTGATCCTACTGCTCACCTCAACACGTAAACCTCACCGTAACCCTAAGTTCAACCCCTTATCTTAACGTTAATGCATGACACCCTGAGAACAAGCCTATACCGTAATTCTAACCCTAACTCCTAGCCATAACCATAACACCTAATCCCTAATTCTGAAACGCCAACCCTAACCTTAACCCTACCAACACTAACCCTAACCCTAACTCTTAACCATAACACTAACCTTTACCCTAATGCCTAGAGATTTAACCCCAACACTGACCTACAGTTACACTAAACCTACCCTCTAATGCTAACCTTAAACCTGAACCATAAACCTAACCCTTAACCCTAACCCTATCCCTAACCCCCTTACCCTAACTCTAACTGTTAACCCTCACCCTAACCCTCAACCCTGACCCTAACCTTAAACCTTAATCCTAACCATGCGTGAGATGAGCCTCTGCCTTTGTCCTGCATGACAGTTGAAGCTCAACACCCAGGGTACAATGAAGTGGGGACCCAGCCTTGCTCCACATCCACAGTGCCCCGTACGTTAGACAGGGCCCGTGCAATAACACACACCGTTAAACGTAAGCCCTAACCCTATCTCTAAACCAAACCCTTAGTAAGCCCTGAATCTAACTCCTAACAGTAACCCTAATCCCTGACCCTTACTCTTGCCTCTCACCGTAAACCAAACCCAACCACTAAACATAATCCTAATCTCTAACCCTAACAGTAATCCTAACCCTAATTCTAACCTAAAACCCTAACCCCTAAACCTAATCCTAGTCCCTGACACCTAACCTTACCCTAAACCCAATTCCAATTCTCAGACTTCTTCAATTCAAAAACTTAAAAAAGCCTACAATCCACCAATGCCGTGTCTGAGATGAGGGTCCGCCCCTATGTCCTGCATGACAGGCAGGCGCCAATGCCCAGGGTACTATGGAGTGGGGTCCGGGGGTCTGGAGGCTTGCTAAACTCCAGTTTGGAAGAATTGCTATAGTCATATATAGGGATGCTTACATTTACTGATAGAAAGCAACTATTGGTGTGTGATTTGTAGGCTTGCCTTACTCTAGTTTGGATGAAGAAGCTGAATCATATATAGGAATATTAGCTTTGAGTTAGAGGAAGCATCTATGGGGGGTGCTTTTTTGGCTTGTTAAACTCTGGTTTGGAAGAAGTTCGAGAGTCTTATATAGGAACGATATCATTCATTCAGAGAAAGCAATTATAGGGAGTTGGTTTGTAGGCTTGCTAAGCTCTAGTTTGGAGGAAGGCGAGAGTCATATATAGGAACGCTTACATTCACATAAAGCGTCTACGGGGGGACGGTTTCTAGGCTTCCTAAACTCTAGCTTGGAAAAAGAGGACAGTTATGTATAGGAACTCTCGGCGGGGGATTTGTAGCATTGCTAAAATCTTAGATTGGAAAAGTTGCGAGAGTCATACATAGGAATGTTAACATTCACTCAATGAAAGCAACTATAAGGGGTGCTTTCCAGGCTGGCTACACTCTAATTTGGAAAAATTGCGACAGTCATATATAGGAAGGCTTATATTCACTCAGACAAAGCAATTATGTGTAGGTGTATAGTAGGCATGCTAACTCTAGTTTGGAAAATTTCGAGAGCCATGTATAGGAAAGCTTACAGTAACTTAGAGAAAGCAACGAACGGGGGTGGAGTGTAGGCTTGCTAAACTCTAGTTTGGAGGAAGTGCCATAGTCCTATATAGGAACGCTTAAATTCGTTCAGAGAAAACAGCTGTCGGGGATTGGTTTGTAGACATAACTCAAGTTTGGAAGAAGTGCGAGAGACATATATAGGAATGTTTACATTGACTCAAAGAAAGCAACTATGGGGGAGTGTTATTTTGGCATGCCAGATGCTAGTTAGGAAGAAGTACAAGACTCATATATAGGAACGCTTACATTCACACACCGAGAGCAACTACGGAGTAGTGTCAGGTAGACATGTTAAAGTCTAGCTTGGGAGAAGTTCCAGAGTCCTATATAGGAAAGGTAACAGCCACTTTGAAAAAGCAAGTCTTGGCGGGTGGTTTGTAGGCCTGCAAAACCCTGTTTTGGTTGAAGTGTGAGAGTCATATATGAGAACGCTTACATTCCCTCAGAGAAAGCAACGATGGGGTTGTTTGTAGGCTTACTAAACTGCAGTTTGGAAGAAGCACGAGAATCACATATAGGAACACATACATTTTGACGCACTGAAAGTAACTATGGGGTGGTGTTTTATAGGCATGCTAAACTCTAGTTTGGATGAAGTTTGAGAATCACATATAAGACAGCTTACAGTCACTTAGAGAAAGCAAATCTCTGGGTGTGGAATGTAGGCCTGCTAAACTCTATTTTGGTTGAAGTGTGAGAGTCATATATGGGAACGCTTACATTCACTCAGAGAAAACAACGTTTGGGTGGTGGTTTGTAGGGCATACTAAACTGTAGTTTGGAAGAAGTACGAGAGTCCTATATAGGAACACTTACATTCACGCAGAGAAAGCACTTATGGCATCAGGTTTTGTAGGCATGCTAAACTGCAGTTTGGAAGAAGTTGGAGAACCTTATACAGGAATGATTACCATCACCTAGGGAAAGCAACTCTCGGGAGATGGTTTGTACACATGCTAAACTCTAATTTGGATGAAGTGTGAGAGTCAAACATGGGACCGCTTACATTCCCTCAGAGAAACAACATTGGGCTGGTTTTTGTAGGCATACTAAATAGTTTGGAAGAAGTACGAGAATGATATTTGGGAACGCTTACATTCACCCAGAGAAAGCAACTACGGGGTGGTGTTTTGTAAGCATGCTATAGTTTGGAAGAAGTTCTAAACCTGAACAGTCACTTAGAGAAAGCAACTCTTGGTGGGTGATTTTTAGGTCTGCTAAATTGTATTTTGAAAGAAGTACCAGAGTCATATATACTAATGCTTACATTCATGCAAAGAAAAAACTATGGGGTGATGTTTTGTGGGCATGTTAACCTGTAGTTTGGAAGAAGTTGGAGAGTCTTATTTAGGAAAGCTTACAGTCACCTAGAGAAAGCAACTCTCGGGAGATCCTTTCTTGGCCTGCTAAACTCTACTTTGCATCAATTGTGAGAGTCAAACATGGGAATGCTTTCATTCATTCAGAGAACGCAACGTTTGGGTGGTGGTTTGTAGGCATTCTAAACTGTATTTTGGAGGAAGTACGAGAGTCATATATATGAACGCTTACATTCAGGCATAGACAGCAACTCTGGGGTCGTATTTTGTTGGCATGCTAAACTGTGGTTTGGAAGAAGTTCGAGAGTCTTATATAGGAAAGATTACAGCGACACAGAGAAAACAGCTCTCGGAAGTTTATTGGTAGGCCTGCTAAACTCTAATTTGGATGAAATGTGAGAACGCTTGCATTCATTCACTCAGAGAAAGAAACATTATCGTGATGGTTTGAAGGCATAATAACTGTAGTTGGGAAGAAGTAGGAGAGTCATATATATGAACGGTTACATTCACGCAGAGAAAGCAACTGTGGGGTGGCGCAGGTATGCATGTTAATCTGTAGTTTGGAGGAAGTGCGAGAGTCATATCTGGGGAAAATTACAGTCACTTAGAGAAAGGAACCATCTTGGGCTGGTTTGTAGATCTGCTAAATTCTATTTTGGAAACAGAGTGTGAGTCATATATGGGAACGCTTATGTTCACTCAGAGAAAGCAACCACGGTGTGGTGTTTTGTTGGCATGCTGTAGTTGAAAGAAGTTGGAGATTCTTATATAGGAAAGTTTACAGTCACCTAGAGAAAGCAACTCATGGGGCGTGGTTTGTAGGCCTGCTAAACTCTAATTTAGATGAAGTGAGAGAGGCATATATATGAACGCTTATATTGATGCAGAGAAAGTAACTATGGGGTGGTGTTTTGTAGGCATGCTAAATTATAATTTGGAAGAAGTTCGAAAGCAGACAGTCACTTAGAGAAAGCAACTCTCGGCGGTTCATTTTTCGGTCTGCTAAATTGTATTTTGAAAGAAGTACCAGAGTCATATATACAAACGCTTACATTCATGCAGAGAAAGCAACTGTGGGGTGGTGTTTTCTAGGCATGCTAAACTCTAGTTTGGACGAAGTTTGAGAATCACATATAAGAAAGCTTAGAGTCACTTAGAGAAAGCAAATCTCTGGTGTGGAATGTAGGCGTGCTAAACTCTATTTTGGTTTCAGAGTGAGAGTCATATATGGGAAGGCTTACATTCACTCAGAGAAAGCTACGATGATGTGGTGGTTTGTAGGCATACTAAACTCTAGTTTGGAAGAAGTAGGAGAATGATATATGGGAACACTTACATTCATGCAGAGAAAGCAATTATGGGGTGGATTTTTTGTAGCCATGCTAATCTCTATTTTGCAAGAAGTTAAAGAGTAATATATAGGAAAACGTACCGTCATTTATAGAAACCAACTTTCGGGGGATGGTTTGTAGGCCTGCAAAACTCTACTTTGGAAGAAGGGGGAGAGTCATATTGGGGACTGCGTACATTCACTCAGAGAAATCAACGATGGGGTTGTGGTTTGTAGGCATACTAAACTCTAGTTTGGAAGAAGTACGAGAATCATATATAGGAACGCTTACATTCATGCAGAGAAAGCAACTATGGAGTGATGTTTGTATGCCTACTAAACTATAGTTTGGGGGATGTTCGAGAGTCATATCTGGGAAGTTTACAGTCATTTAGAGAAAGCAACTCTTGGGGGGGTGGTTCGTAGGCCTGCTAAACTCTATTTTCAATGAAGTGTTAGAATCATATACAGGAACGCTTACATTCACTCAGAGAAAGCAACGTTGGGGTGGCCGTTTTTGAGCATACTGAACTCTACTTTGGAAGAGGTACGAGAGACATATATAGGAACGCTTACATTAACACAGAGAAAGCAAATATGGGGTGCTGTAGTGCAGGCATGCTAAACTATAGATTGGAAGAAGTTCGAAAGCTGACAGTCATTTACAGAAAGCAACTCTTGGCGGGTGATTTTTAGGTCTGCTAAATTGTATTTTGAAAGACGTACCAGAGTCATATAGACAAACGCTTACATTCATGCAGAGAAAGAAACTATGGGGTGATGTGTTGTCGGGATGCTAAACTGCAGTTTGGAAGGAGTTCGAGAGTGTTATATAGGATAACTTAGAGTCACCTAGAGAAAGCAACACTCGGGACAGCTTTGCAAGCCTGTAAACACTAATTAGCAGCAATTGTGAGAGTCAAACATGGGAACGCTTACATTCACTCAGAGAACACAACGTTTGGGTGGTGATTTGTAGGCATCATAACTGTAGTTTGGAAGAAGTAGGAGAGTCATATATATGAACGGTTACATTCACGCAGAGAAAGCAACTGATGGGTGGCGTAAGTACGCATGTTAATGTATACTTTGGAGGAAGTTCGGGAGTCTTATCTGGGGAAAATTGCAGTCACTTAGAGAAAGCAACCATCGGGGGCCGTTTTGTAGATCTGCTAAATTCTATTTTGGAAGAAGAGAGAAAGTCATATGTGGGAACGCTTATGTTCACTCAGAGAAATCAACGATGGGGCAGTGTTTCGTTGGCATGCTAAACTGTAGTTTGGAAGAAGTTCGCGAGTCTTATATAAGAAAGCTTACAGTCACCTAGAGAAAGTAACTCTCGGCAGATTGTTTCTAAGCATGCTAAACTCTAATTTGCATCAATTGTGAGAGTCAAACATGGGAACGCTTACATTCACTCAGAGAACGCAACGTTTGGGTGGTGGTTTGTAAGCATTCTAAACTGTATTTTGGAGGAAGTAGGAGAGTCATATATACGAATGCTTACATTCACGCAGAGAAAGCAACTCTGGGGTCGTATTTTGTTGGCATGCTAAACTGTGGTTTGGAAGAAGTTCGAGAGCCTTATATAGGAAAGATTACACTGACACAGAGAAAACAACTCTCTGTAGTTTGTTGGTAGGTCTGCTAAACTGTAATTTGGATGAAGTGTGAGAACGCTTGCATTCACTCAGAGAAAGAACTTTGTCGTGGTGGTTTGTAGGAATAACAACTGTAGTTCGAAGAAGTAGGAGAGTCATATATGAACGGTTACATTCACGCAGAGAAAGCAATTGTGGGGTGGTGTATGTAATCATCATAATCTGTAGTTTGGAGGAAGTTCGAGAGTCATATCTGGGGAAAATTAGAGTCACTTAGAGAAAGGAACCATCTTGGGCTGGTGTGTAGGTCTGCTAAATTCTATTTTGGAAAAAGAGTGAGAGTCATATATGGGAACGCTTATGTTCACTCAGAGAAATCAATGGTGGGGCGCTGTATTGTTGGCATGCCAAACTGTAGTTTGGAAGAAGTTCGAGAGTCTTATATACGAAAGTTTACAGTCACCTAGAGAAAGCAACTCACAGGAGGTGGTTTGTAGGCCGCTAAACTCTAATTTGGATGAAGTGAAAGAGGCATACATGGATATGCTTCATTCACTCAGAGAAAGGTAAGTTGGAGTGGCGGTTTTTAGGTATACTAAACTCCAGTTTGGAAGAAGTACGAGAGTCATATATATGAACGCTTATATGGACGCAGAGAAAGCAACTATGGGGTGGTGTTTTGTAGGCATGCTAATATATAATTTGGAAGAAGTTCGAAAGCAGACAGTCACTTAGAGAAAGCAACTCTTGGCGGTGGATTTTTAGGTCTGCTAAATTGTATTTTGAAAGAAGTACCAGTGTCATATAAAGAACGCTTACATTCATGCAGAGAAAGCATCTGTGGGGTGGTGTATTGTAGGCATGCTAAAATCTAGTTTGGACGAAGTTTGAGAATCACATATAAGAAAGCTTAGAGTCACTTAGAGAAAGCAAATCTCTGGTTGTGGAATGTAGGCGTGCTAAACTCTATTGTGGTTTAAGACTGAGCATCATATATGGAAAGGGTTACATTCACTCAGAGAAAGCAACGATGGTGTGGTGGTTTGTAGGCATACTAAACTCTAGTTTGGAAGAAGTAGGAGAATGATATATGGGAACGCTTACATTCATGCAGAGAAAGCAATTATGCGGTGGATTTTTTGCACCCATGCTAATCTCTAGTTTGGAAGAAGTTATATAGGAAAGCGTACACTCATTTATAGAAACCAATTTACGGGGGATGGATGGTAGGCCTGCAAAACTCTACTTTGGAAGAAGGGGGAGAGTCATATTGGGGACCACGTACATTGACTCAGAGAAATCAAGGATGGGGTTGTGTTTTGTAGGCATACTAAACTCTAGTTTGGAGGAAGTACGAGAATCATATATAGGAACGCTTACATTCATGCAGAGAAAGCAACTATGGAGTGATGTTTGTATGCCTACTAAACTATAGTTTGGAGGATGTTTGAGAGTCATATCTGGGAAGCTTACAGTCATTTAGAGAAAGCAACTCTCTGGGGGTGGTTCGTAGGCCTGCTAAACTCTATTTTCAATGAAGTGTTAGAATCATATACAGGAACGCTTACATTCACTCAGAGAAAGCAACGTTGGGGTGGTGGTTTGTAGGTATACTAACCTGTAGTTTGGAAGAAGCAAAAGAATCACATATAGAACCGCTTACATTCAGGCACTGAAAGCCACTATGGGTTCGTGTTTTTAGGCATGCTAAACTGTAGTTTGGAAGAAGTTCGAAAGCTGTCACTTAGAGAAAGAAACTCTCTGCGTGTGATTTTTAGGTCTGCTAAATTGTGTTTTGAAATAAGTACCAGAATCATAGTTACAAACGGTTACATTCATGCAGAGAAAGAAACTATGGGGTGATGTTTTGTGGGCATGCTAAACTGCCCACAAAACTTCTAAGAAGTTCGAGAGTCTTATATAGGAAAGCTTACAGTCACCTAGAGAAAGCAACTCTCGGGAGATGGTTTCTAAGCCTGCTAAACTAATTTGCACCGATTGTTAAAGTCAAACATGGGAAGGTTTACATCCACTCAGAACGCAACGTTTGGGTTGTGGTTTGTGGCCATAATAACTGTAGTTCGGAAAAAGTAGGAAAGTCATATATATGAACGGTTACATTCACGCAGAGAAAGCAACTGTTGGGTACCGTATGTACGCGTGCTAATCTATAGTTTGGAGGAAATTCGAGAGTCATATCTAGGGAAAATTACAGTCACATAGCTAAATCAACCATCGGGGACTGGTTTGTAGGTCTGCTAAATTCTATTTTGGAAAAAGAGATTCATATAAGGGAATGCTTATGTTCACTCAGAGAAAGCAACGATCCGGTGGTGTATTGTTGGCATGCTAAACTGTAGTTTGGAAGAAGTTCGAGAGTTTTATATAGGAAAGCTTACATTCACCTAGAGAAAGCAACTTTCAGGATGTGGTTTATAGGCCTGGTGAACTCTAATTTGGATCAAGTGTGAGAGTCATACATACGAGTTCCAAAATACAGTTTAGTATGCCTACAAACCACCAGCCCAACATTGCTTTCTCTGAGTGGATATAGGCTTTCCCTTATATGAATCTCGGACTGCTTTCAAAATGCAATTTACCGGACCTACAAAACACCGCCTGAGAGTTGCTTTCTCTCACTATAAGATTTCCTATATATGACTTTGGAACATAGTTTAGCATGCCAACAAAAGGCCACCCCATAGTTTGCGTGAATGTAAGCGTTCCTATGCATCACGCTCGTACTTCTTCCAAAGTATAGTACACCTACAAACCACCTCCCCAACTTTGCTTTTTCTGAGTGAATGTAAGCATTCTTTTATTCTCGTACTTCCTCCAAACTCCAGTTTAGTGTGACTAAAAACCACCACCGCAACCCTGCTTTCTCTGAGTGAATGTTAGCGTTCCCGTTTATGATTCACACTTCATCCAAAATAGAATTTAGCAGAACTACAAACCGGCCCCCAAGGGTTGCTTTCTCTATGAGACTGTAAGCTTTCCTATTACTCTTAACTTCTTCGCAACTAGAGATTTGCATGCCTACAAAACACCACCCCATAGTTGCCCTCTCTGCGTGAATGTAAGCACTTGTATATATGACTCTGCTACTTCTTCCAAAATACAGTTTAGTATGCTTACAAACAACCAACCAAACGTTGCGTTCTCTGAGAGAATGTTAGCGTTCCCAAGTATGACTGTTCCAAATGATGCAAAGTAGAGTTTAGCAGGCTTACAAACTATCTCTCGAAAGTTGCTTCCTCTGGGGGACTGTAAGCTTTCCTATAAAAGACTGTCGAACTTCTTCAAAACTACATTTCAGCACGCCAACAAAACATCACCACATAGTTTCTTTCTCAGCATAAATATAAGCGATTTTATATATGACTCTGGTACTTCTTTCAAAATACAATTTAGCAGACCTCTAAATCAACCGCCGAGAGTTGCCTTCTCTAAGTCACTGTCAGCTTTCAAACTTCTTCCAAATTATATTTTAGCAGGCCTACAAAACACCACCCCATAGTGGCCCTCTCTGGGTGAATGTAAGCGCTCATATATATGACTCTGCTACTTCCAAAATACCGTTTAGTATGCTTACAAACCACCACCCAAAAGTTAAGTTCTCTGAGAGAATGTTAGCGTTCCCAAGTATGACTGTTCCAAATGATGCAAAGTAGAGTTTAGCAGGCTTACAAACTATCTCTCGAAAGTTGCTTCCTCTAGGGGACTGTAAGGTTTCCTATAAAAGACTGTCGAACTTCTTCGAAACTACATTTCAGCACGCCAACAAAACATCACCACATAGTTTTTCTCAGCATAAATGTAAGAGATTTTATATATGACTCTGGTACTTCTTTCAAAATACAATTTAGCAGACCTCAAAATCAACTGCCAAGAGTTGCATACTCTAAGTCACTGTCAGCTTTCGAACTTCTTACAAATTATATTTTAGCATGCCAACAAAACACCACCCCATAGTTGCTTTCTCTGCGTCCATATAAGCGTTCATATATATGACTCTCGTACTTCTTCCAAACTGGAGTTTAGTATACCTAAAAACCGGCACCACAATTTACCTTTCTCTGAGTGAATGAAGCGTATCCATGTATGCCTCTTTCACTTCATCCAAATTAGAGTTTAGTGGCCCACAAACCACCTCCTGTGAGTTGCATTCTCTAGGTGACTGTAAACTTTCCTATATAAGACTCTCGAACTTCTTCCAAACTACAGTTTAGCATGCCAACAATACAGCGCCCCATCGTTGATTTCTCTGAGTGAACATAAGCATTCCCATATATGACTCTCACTCTTCTTCCAAAATAGAATTTAGCAGACCTACACAACACCCGATGGTTCCAATTCTCTACGTGACTCTAATTTTTCCCACATATGACTCTCGAACATTCTCCAAACTATAGATTATGATGATTACATAGGCCACCCCACAGTTGCTTTCTCTGCGTGAATGTAACCGTTCATATATGACTCTCCTTCTTTTAAACTACAGCATTTATTCCTACAAACCATCACGACAACGTTCTTTCTCTGAGTGAATGCAAGCATTCTCACACTTCATCCAAATTACAGTTTAGCAGACCTACCAACAAACTACAGAGAGTTGTTTTTCTCTGTGTCACTGTAATCTTTCTTATGTAAGGCTCTCGAACTTCTTCCAAACCACAGTTTAGCATGCCAACAAAATACGACCCCAGAGTTGCTTTCTCTGCGTGAATGTAAGCATTCGTATATATGAGTCTCCTACTTCCTCCAAAATACAGTTTAGAATGCTTACAAACCACCACCCAAACGTTGCGTTCTCTGAGTGAATGTAAGCGTTCCCATGTTTGACTCTCACAATTGATGCAAATTAGAATTTAGCATGCTTAGAAACAATCTCCCGAGAGTTGCTTTCTCTAGGTGACTGTAATTTTCCCCAGATATGACTCTCGCACTTCCTCCAAACTACAGATTAGCATGCATACATACGCCACCCAACAGTTGCTTTCTCTGCGTGAATGTAACCGTTCATATATATGACTCTCCTACTTCTTCTGAACTACAGTTATTATGCCTACAAACCACCACCCAAACGTTGTGTTCTCTGAGTGAATGTAAGCGTTCCAATGTTTGACTCTCACAATTGCTGCTAGTTAGAGTTTAGCAGGCTTGCGAAGCTCTCCTGAGTGTTGCTTTCTCTAGGTGACTGTAAGCTATCCAAATAACACTCTCGAACTCCTTCCAAACTGCAGTTTAGCATCCCCACAACACATCACCCCATAGTTTCTTTCTACGCATGAATGTAAGCGTTTGTATATAAGACTCTGACACGTCTTTCAAAATACAATTTAGCAGACTGAAAAAATCACCCGCCAAGAGTTGCTTTCTCTAAGTGACTGTCAGCTTTCGAACTTCTTCCAATCTATAGTTTAGCATGCCTGCACTACAGCACCCCGTATTTGCTTTCTCTGTGTTAATGTAAGCGTTCGTATTTATGTCTCTCGTACCTCTTCCAAAGTAGAGTTTAGTATGCTCAAAAACGGCCACCCCAACGTTGCTTTCTCTGAGTGAATGTAAGCGTTCCTGTATATGATTTTAACACTTCATTGAAAATAGAGTTTAGCAGGCCTACGAACCACCCCCCGAGAGTTACATCCTCCAAACTATAGTTTAGTAGGCATACAAACATCACTCCATAGTTGCTTTCTCTGCGTGAATGTAACCGTTCATATATATGACTTTCCTACTTCTTCCGAACTACAGTTATTATGGCCACAAACTACAACCCAAACCTTGCGTTCTGAGTGGATGTAAACCTTCTGATATTTGACTTTAACAGTTGGTGCAAATTAGCAGGCTTAGAAACCATCTCCCGAGAGTTGCTCTCTCTAGGTGACTGTAAGCTTTGCTATATAAGATTCTAAACTTCCTCCAAACTATAGTTTAGTAGGCATACAAACATCACTCCATAGTTGCTTTCTCTGCATGAATGTAAGCGTTCCTATATATGATTCTCGTACTTCCTCCAAACTAGAGTTTAGTATGCCTACAAAACACAAGCCCATCCTTGATTTCTCTGAGTCAATGTACGTGGTCCCCAATATGACTCTCTCACTTCTTCCAAAGTAGAGTTTTGCAGGCCTACCGTCCATCCCCCGAAAGTTGGTTTCTATAAATGACTGTACGCTTTCCTATATAACTTCTTCCAAACTAGAGATTAGCATGGGTACAAAAACCCACCCCATAATTGCTTTCTCTGCATGAATGTAAGCATTCCCAAATATCATTTTCCTACTTCTTCCAAACTAGAGTTTAGTATGCCTACAAACCACCACATCATCGTTGCTTTCTCTGAGTGAATGTAACCCTTTCCATATATGACTCTCAATCTTAAACCAAAATAGAATTTAGCACGCCTACATTCCACAACCAGAAATTTCCTTTCCCTAAGAGACTCTAAGCTTTCTTATATGTGATTCTCAAACTTCGTCCAAACTAGAGTTTAGCACGCCTAGAAAACACCACCCCACAGTTGCTTTCTCTGCATGAATGTAAGCGTTTGTATATATGACACTGGTACTTCTTTCAAAATACAATTTAGCAGACCTAAAAATCTACCGCCAAGAGTTGCTTTCTCTGACTGTCTGCTTTCGAACTTCTTCCAAACTATATTTTAGCATGCCAACAAAACACCACCCCATAGTTGCTTTCTCTGCGTCCATATAAGCGTTCATATATATGTCTCTCGTACTTCTTCCAAACTGGAGTTTAGTATACCTAAAAACCGGCACCACAATTTACCTTTCTCTGAGTGAATGAAGCGTATCCATGTATGCCTCTTTCACTTCATCCAAATTAGAGTTTAGCGGCCTACAAACCACTTCCTGTGAGTTGCTTTCTCTAGGTGACTGTAAACTTTCGTATATAAGACTCTCGAACTTCTTCCAAACTACAGTTTGGCATGCCAACAATACAGCGCCCCATCGTTGATTTCTCTGGGTGAACATAAGCGTTCCCATATATGACTCTCACTCTTTTTCCAAAATAGAATTTAACAGACCTACACACCAGCCCCCGATGGTTCCTTTCTCTAAGTGACTCTAATTTTCCCCAGATATGACTCTTGAACTTCCTCCAAACCTCAGATTATGATGATTACATACACCACCCCACAATTGCTTTCTCTGCGTGAATGTAACCGTTCATATATGACTCTCCTACTTCTTCGAACTACAGTTGTTATTCCTACAAACCACCACGACAAAGTTCTTTCTCTGAGTGAATGCAAGCGTTCTCACACTTCATCCAAATTACAGTTTAGCAGACCTACCAACAAACTACAGAGAGTTGTTTTCTCTGTGTCACTGTAATCTTTCCTATATAAGGCTCTCGAACTTCTTCCAAACCACAGTTTAGCATGCCAACAAAATACGACCCCAGAGTTGCTTTCTCTGCGTGAATGTAAGCATTCGTATATATGAGTCTCCTACTTCCTCCAAAATACAGTTTAGAATGCTTACAAACCACCACCCAAACGTTGCGTTCTCTGAGTGAATGTAAGCGTTCCCATGTTTGACTCTCACAATTGATGCAAATTAGAGTTTAGCATGCTTAGAAACAATCTGCCGAGAGTTACTTTCTCTAGGTGACTGTAAGCTTTCTTATATAAGACTCGCGAACTTCTTCCAAACTACAGTTTAGCATGCCAACGAAACACTGCCCCATCGTTGATTTCTCTGAGTGAACATAAGCGTTCCCACATATGACTTTCTCTCTTCTTCCAAAATAGAATTTAGCAGATCTACAAAACGGCCCCCGATGGTTGCTTTCTCTAAGTGACTGCAATTTTCCCCAGATAAGACTCCCGAACTTCCTCCAAAGTATACATTAACATGCGTACTTACGCCACCCATCAGTTGCTTTCTCTGCGTGAATGTAACCGTTCATATATATGACTCTCCTACTTCTTCCAAACTACAGTTATGATGCCTACAAATCACCACCCAAACGTTGTGTTCTCTGAGTGAATGTAAGCGTTCCCATGTTTGACTCTCACAATTGCTGCTAATTAGTGTTTACAGGCTTGCAAAGCTGTCCCGAGTGTTGCTTTCTCTAGGTGACTCTAAGTTATCCTATATAACACTCTCGAACTCCTTCCAAACTGCAGTTTAGCATCCCGACAACACATCACCCCATAGTTTCTTTCTCTGCATGAATGTAAGCGTTTGTCTATATGACTCTGGTACGTCTTTCAAAATACAATTTAGCAGACCTAAAAATCACCCGCCAAGAGTTGCTTTCTGTAAATGACTGTCAGCTTTCGAACTTCTTCCAATCTATAGTTTAGCATGCCTGCACTACAGCACCCCATATTTGCTTTCTCTGTGTTAATGTAAGCGTTCCTGTATATGTCTCTCGTACCTCTTCCAAAGTAGAGTTCAGTATGCTCAAAAACGGCCACCCCAACGTTGCTTTCTCTGAGTGAATGTAAGCGTTCCTGTATATGATTCTAACACTTCATTGAAAATAGAGTTTAGCAGGCCTACGAACCACCCCCCCAAGAGTTGCTTTCTCTAAATGACTGTAAACTTCCCAGATATGACTCTCGAACATCCCCCAAACTATAGTTTAGTAGGCATACAAACATCACTCCATAGTTGCTTTCTCTGCATGAATGTAAGCGTTCCTATATATGATTCTCGTACTTCTTCCAAACTAGAGTTTAGTATGCCTACAAACCACAACCCCATCGTTGATTTCTCTGAGTGAATGTACGCAGTCCCCAATATGACTCTCCCCCATCTTCCAAAGTAGAGTTTTGCAGGCCTACAAACCATCCCCCGAAAGTTGGTTTCTATAAATGACGGTACGTTTTCCTATATATTACTCTTTAACTTCTTGCAAAATAGAGATTAGCATGGCTACAAAAAATCCACCCCATAATTGCTTTCTCTGCATGAATGTAAGTGTTCCCATATATCATTCTCCTACTTCTTCCAAACTAGAGTTTAGTATGCCTACAAACCACCACATCATCGTAGCTTTCTCTGAGTGAATGTAAGCCTTCCCATATATGACTCTCACTCTGAAACCAAAATAGAGTTTAGCACGCCTACATTCCACACCAGAGATTTGCTTTCTCTAAGTGACTCTAAGCTTTCTTATATGTGATTCTCAAACTTCGTCCAAACTAGAGTTTAGCATGCCTAGAAAACACCACCCCACAGTTGCTTTCTCTGCATGAATGTAAGCGTTTGTATATATGACTCTGGTACTTCTTTCAAAATACAATTTAGCAGACCGAAAAATGAACCGCCGAGAGTTGCTTTCTCTAAGTGACTGTCTGCTTTCGAACTTCTTCCAAATTATGTTTTAGCATGCCTACAAAACACCACCCCATAGTTACTTTCTCTGCATCAATATAAGCGTTCATATATATGCCTCTCTCACTTCATCTAAATTAGAGTTTAGCAGGCCTACAAACCACGCCCCGTGAGTTGCTTTCTCTAGGTGACTGTAAACTTTCCTATATAAGAATATCCAACTTCTTTCAAACTACACCATGCCAACAAAACACCACACCGTGGTTGCTTTCTCTGAGTGAACATAAGCGTTCCCATATATGACTCACACTCTGTTTCCAAAATAGAATTTAGCAGATCTACAAACCAGCCCAAGATGGTTCCTTTCTCTAAGTGACTGTAATTTTCCCCAGATATGACTCTCGCACTTCCTCCAAACTACAGATTAACATGCATACCTGCGCCACCCCACAGTTGCTTTCTCTGCGTGAATGTAACCGTTCATATATATGACTCTCCTACTTCTTCCCAACTACAGTTATTATGCCTTCAAACCATCACGATAATGTTTCTTTCTCTGAGTGAATGAATGCAAGCGTTCTCACATTTCATCCAAATTAGAGTTTAGCAGGCCTACCAATAAACTTCCGAGAGTTGTTTTCTCTGTGTCACTGTAATCTTTCCTATATAAGACGCTCAAACTTCTTCCAAACCACAGTTTAGCATGCCAACAAAATACGACCCCAGAGTGGCTTTCTCTGCCTGAATGTAAGCGTTCATATATATGACTCTCGTACTTCCTCCAAAATACAGTTTAGAATGCCTACAAACCACCACCCAAACGTTGCGTTCTCTGAATGAATGAAAGCATTCCCATGTTTGACTCTCACAATTGATGCAAAGTAGAGTTTAGCAGGCCAAGAAAGGATCTCCCGAGAGTTGCTTTCTCTAGGTGACTGTAAGCTTTCCTAAATAAGACTCTCCAACTTCTTCCAAACTACAGGTTAACATGCCCACAAAACATCACCCCATAGTTTTTTCTTTGCATGAATGTAAGCATTAGTATATATGACTCTGGTACTTCTTTCAAAATACAATTTAGCAGACCTAAAAATCACCCACCAAGAGTTGCTTTCTCTAAGTGACTGTTCAGGTTTAGAACTTCTTCCAAACTATAGCATGCTTACAAAACACCACCCCGTAGTTGCTTTCTCTGGGTGAATGTAAACGTTCCCAAATATCATTCTCGTACTTCTTCCAAACTATTTAGTATGCCTACAAAAACCAGCCCAATGTTGTTTCTCTGAGGGAATGTAAGCGGTCCCATGTTTGACTCTCACACTTCATCCAAATTAGAGTTTAGCATGTGTACAAACAATCTCCCGAGAGTTGCTTTCCCTAGGTGATGGTAATCATTCCTGTATAAGGTTCTCCAACTTCTTCCAAACTGCAGTTTAGCATGCCTACAAAACCTGACGCTATAAGTGCTTTCTCTGCGTGAATGTAAGTGTTCCTATATAGGACTCTCGTACTTCTTCCAAACTACAGTTTAGTATGCCCTACAAACCACCACCCAAACGTTGTTTTCTCTGAGTGAATGTAAGCGTTCCCATATATGACTCTCACACTTCAACCAAAATAGAGTTTAGCAGGCCTACATTCCACACCCAGAGAGTTGTTTTCTCTACGTGACTGTAAACTTTCCTATATATGACTCTCAAACTTCGTCCAAACTAGAGTTTTGCAAGCCTACAAAACACCACCCCATAGTTGTTTTCGGTGCCGGAATGTAAGTGGCTCTACATGTGATTCTCTTGCTTCTTCCAAATTACAGGTTAGTATGCCTAGGAACCACAACCACGACGTTGCTTTCACTGAGTTCCCATATATTATTCTAACACTTCATTGAAAATAGAGTTTAGCAGGCCTACGAAACACCCCCCGAGAGTTGCTTTCTCTAAGTGACTGTAAGCTTCCCAGATATGACTCTCGAACTTCCTCCAAACTATATTTTAGTAGGCATACAAACATCACTCCATAGTTGCTTTCTCTGCGTGAAGGTAAGCGTTCCTATATATGATTCTCGTACTTCTTCCAAACTAGAGTTGACTATGCCTACAAATCACAATCCCATCGTTGATTTCTCTGAGTGAATGCACGCGGTCCCCAATATGACTCTCCCCCTTCTTCCAAACTGGAGTTTTGCAGGTGTACAAAACATCCCCTGAGAGTTGGTTTCTATGACTGTAACCTTTCCTATATATTACTC
Organism: Eulemur rufifrons; assembly: GCF_041146395.1. Classification (NCBI taxonomy): domain Eukaryota; kingdom Metazoa; phylum Chordata; class Mammalia; order Primates; family Lemuridae; genus Eulemur; species Eulemur rufifrons. The sequence goes on along the minus strand of NW_027182815.1, from coordinate 775,733 downwards.
CTTAACTTCTTCCAAACTAGAGATTAGCATTTTTACAAAAACGCCACCCCATAATTGCTTTCTCTACGTGAATGTAAGCGTTCCCATATATCATTCTCCCACTTCTTCCAAACTAGAGTTTAGTATGCCTACAAACCACCATGTCGTCGTTGCTTTCTCTGAGGGAATGTAAGCCTTCCCATATATGACTCTCACTCTTAAACCAAAATAGAGTTTAGCAGGCCTACTTTCCACACCCAGAGATTTGCTTTCTCTAAGTGACTGTAAGCTTTCTTATATGTGATTCTCAAACTTCGTCCAAACTAGAGTTTAGCATGCCTATAAAACACCACCCCATAGTTACTTTCAGTGCGTCAAAATGTATGTGTTCCTATATGTGATTCTCGTGCTTCTTCCAAACTGCAGTTTAGTAAGCCTACAAACAACCCCATCGTTGCTTTCTCTGAGGGAATGTAAGCGTTCTCATATATGACTCTCACACTTCAACCAAAACAGGGTTTTGCAGGCCTACAAACCACCCACCAAGACTTGCTTTTTCAAAGTGGCTGTTACCTTTCCTATATAGGACTCTGGAACTTCTCCCAAGCTAGACTTTAACATGTCTACCTGACACTACTCCGTAGTTGCTCTCGGTGTGTGAATGTAAGCGTTCCTATAAATGAGTCTTGTACTTCTTCCTAACTAGCATCTGGCATGCCAAAATAACACTCCCCCATAGTTGCTTTCTTTGAGTCAATGTAAACATTCCTATATATGTCTCTCGCACTTCTTCCAAACTTCCTCCAAACTAGAGCTTAGCAAGCCTACAAACCAACTCCCTATAATTGCTTTCTCTGAATGAATGATATCGTTCCTATATAAGACTCTCGAACTTCTTCCAAACCAGAGTTTAACAAGCCAAAAAAGCACCCCCCATAGATGCTTCCTCTAACTCAAAGCTAATATTCCTATATATGATTCAGCTTCTTCATCCAAACTAGAGTAAGGCAAGCCTACAAATCACACACCAATAGTTGCTTTCTATCAGTAAATGTAAGCATCCCTATATATGACTATAGCAATTCTTCCAAACTGGAGTTTAGCAAGCCTCCAGACCCCCGGACCCCACTCCATAGTACCCTGGGCATTGGCGCCTGCCTGTCATGCAGGACATAGGGGCGGACCCTCATCTCAGACACGGCATTGGTGGATTGTAGGCTTTTTTAAGTTTTTGAATTGAAGAAGTCTGAGAATTGGAATTGGGTTTAGGGTAAGGTTAGGTGTCAGGGACTAGGATTAGGTTTAGGGGTTAGGGTTTTAGGTTAGAATTAGGGTTAGGATTACTGTTAGGGTTAGAGATTAGGATTATGTTTAGTGGTTGGGTTTAGGTTTAGGGTGAGAGGCAAGAGTAAGGGTCAGGGATTAGGGTTACTGTTAGGAGTTAGATTCAGGGCTTACTAAGGGTTTGGTTTAGAGATAGGGTTAGGGCTTACGTTTAACGGTGTGTGTTAGGGCACGGGCCCTGTCTAATGTACGGGGCACTGTGGATGTGGAGCAAGGCTGGGTCCCCACTTCATCGTACCCTGGGTGTTGGGCTTCAACTGTCACGCAGGACAAAGGCAGAGGCTCATCTCACGCATGGTTAGGATTAAGGTTTAAGTTTAGGGTCAGGGTTGAGGGTTAGGGTGAGGGTTAACAGTTAGAGTTAGGGTAAGGGGGTTAGGGATAGGGTTAGGGTTAAGGGTTAGGAGCTTGGTTCAGGTTTAAGGTTAGCATTAGAGGGTAGGGTTTGTGTAACTGTAGATCAGTGTTGGGTTTAGATCTCTAGGCATTAGGGTAAAGGTTAGGGTTAGGGTTAAGAGTTAGGGTTATGTTTAAAGGTTAGGATTGGGATTAGGCTTAAGGGTTAAGGTTAAGGTTATGGGTTATGACTAAGGATCAACGGTTAGGGTTATTTTTAGGCATAGGGTTAGGGTAAGGGGTTAGAGTTAGTGTTAGTGTTGTTGGTCGGGTTAAGGTTAGGGTTGGCGTTTCAGAATTAGGGATTAGGTGTTATGTTTATAGCTAGGAGTTAGGGTTAGAATTGCGGTATAGGGCTTGTTCTCAGGGTGTCATGCATTAACGTTAAGATAAGGGGTTAAAGTTAGGGTTACGGTGAGCTTTACCTGTTAAGGTGAGCAGTAGGATCAGGGTTAGGTGTTATGTTCTGGGTTAGGGTTATGGGTGAGGGGTAGGGCTTATCCTTAGGGCACGGGCCCTGTATGCACTAGGAGGCGAAGTTAGGGATCTGTGATGGTCGCTGGGAACCCACTCTATCGTTCGCAGTGTATGGGCCTCTGGGTTTCATGCAGGACACTGTGGCAGAGCCGGCTTTCATGCATGGCTTAGTAGGATTGTAGGCTTTCAAAACTCTGAGAAAGCAAGAAGTCTGAGAATTAGATATCGGGTTAGGATTACGGCACGGTTTAGGGATGAAGATTAGTGTTAGGGAGAGGGCTTAGGGTTAGGGGTTAGGGTTAGGGTTAGGGTTGTTGGTAGGGTGAAGGTTAGGGTTGACGTTTTAGAATTAGGGATGAGGTGTTACGGTTATGACTATGGTTTAGGATTAGAATTATGGGATAGGGCTTCTTCTCAAGGTGTTTTGCATTCACGTTAAGTTAAGGGGCTAAGTTAGGGTTACGGGGAGGTTTATGTTTTAAGGTGAGCAATAGGATCAGGGTTAGGTGTTATGTTCAGGTTGAGGGTTATTTGTTAGGGGTAGTGTTTATACTTAGCATACGGGCCCTGTCTGCACTGGGAGGTGGGCGGGGTTTAGGGGGATGGAATTGTCCCCGGGAACCCACTCTATCGTACGCTGGGTATGGGCTCCTGGGTTTCATGCAGGACACAGTGGCAGAGCCCCCTTTTACTCATGGCATGGGAGGATTGTAGGCTTTCTAAACTCTGAGAAAGCAAGAAGTCTGAGAATTAGATTTAGGGGTAGGATTATGGTAATGTTTAGGGATGAAGGTTAGTGTCAGGGTGGTGTCTTGGGTTAGGGGTTGGGGTTAAAGGTTAGTGTTAGGTTTAACAGTTACAGTTAGGTTTATGGTTAAGTTTCAGGGTTAGGGTTAAGGTTTGGGTTTAGCGTTTGGCACAGGGGAAGACTTCAATGTTAGCTTTATGGTTAAAGATTAGGATTAGTGTTAGTGTGAGGGTTAATGGTAAGGGTCAAGATTAATGGTTCAGGTTGGGGTTAGGCTTCGGTTTAGGGTTAGGGGTTAGGGTTAGGCTTAGGGTTAAGGGATAGGATTAGGGTTAAGTGTTGGGCTTAGGGTTAGGGTTTAGTGTTAGGGTTATCGTTAAGGATTAGGGTTAGGGTCAGGGTTAAATGTTTGGGTGCGGGTAATGGTTAGGGTCAGGGTTAAGGTTTACGGATAGGGTTAGTGTTAAGGGTTACGGGTAGGTTTAGGGTTCAGGGTTAGAGTTAGCATTAGGGCTTAAGGTTAGGATTAGGTGGTAGGTTACATTTAGGTTTAGATCTAGGCGTTAGAGTAAGGGTTAAGAGATAGGGTTAGGTTTAATGCTTAGGATTAGGGTTAGGGTTTTGGGTTAAAGTAAGTGTTAGGGGTTATGTTTAAGGATCAAAGGTTAGGGTTATGTTTAGTTGTAGGGTTAGGGATAAGGGATAAGATTGGCGTAAGGGTTTTCCTTACTTTTATGGTTAAGGGTCACGCTTAGATTAAAGGTTAAGTTTAGTGTTAAGGGTTATGGTGAGGGTTAACGGTTACGGTAAAGGTTAAGCGTTAGTGTTAGGGATTAGCGATTAGGGTTTTTGGTAAGTGTTAGGGTTAGGAGTTAGTGTTTTATGAAGGGGTATGGTTAGAATTAGGATTGGGGTTAGTGTTAGGGTTAGGTTTAGGGGTTAGGTTTAGGGTAAAAGGATAGGATTAGGGTTAAGGGTTGGGCTCAGATTTAGGGTTAAAGTTTAGTGTTCGGGTTAATGTTTAGTGTTATGGTCCAGTTTAAGTGTTAGGGTGAGGGTTAACGGTTAGGATTAGGCTTAGAGGTTGGGGATATAGTGAGGGTTCAGTGTTAAGGTTAGGTTTAGGGTTCAGGGTTAGGGTTAGCTTTAGGGGTTATGGTTAGGGTTAGGTGTTAGGTTAGTGTCAGGGTTAGGTCTAGTCGTGAGGGTAAGGTTTAGGGTTAGCTTTAAGAGCTAGGGTTAGGTTTAATGGTTAGGATTAGGATTAGGGTTAAGGGTTAGCGTAAGGCTTAGGGGTTAGGGTGAAGGGTTAAGGGTTTTTGTTAGGCATAGCGTTGGGGTTAGAAGTAAGGGTTACTGTCAGTGTTAGGGTTGTAGGCAGGGTTACGGTTAGGGTTAGCGGTTTAGAATTAGGGTTAGGGATTAGGTGTTCCAGTGATGAATAGGAGATAGGGTGAGAATTAGTGGATAGGGGTTGTTCTCAGGGAATGGGTTATGCACTAACGTTAGGATAAGAGGTTAAAGTTAGGCTCACGGTCAGTTTTACGTGTTAAGGGGAGAAATAGGAACAGGGTTGGGTGTTATGTTCAGGGTGAGGGATATCTGTTACAGGTATTGTTTATGCTTAGCGCACGGGCCCTGTCTGCATTAGGCGGGGGAGGAGGTTCGGGGACTGGGATTGTCACCAGGATCCCACTGTATCGTCCTCTGGGTATGGGCCCGTGGGTTTCATGCAGGACACAGTGGTAGAGCCTCCTTTCACGCATGGCATGGGAGGATTGCAGGCTTTCTAAACTCTAAGAAAGCAAGAAGTCTGAGAATTAGATTTAGGGTTAGGATTATGGTTAGGGTTAAGGATGAAGTTTAGTGTTAGGGTGAGGGCTTAGGGTTAGTGATTAGGGTTAGGGTTTAAGGTTACTCTTAGGTTTAACAGTTACAGTTCGGTTTAGGGTTGAGGTTTACGGTTAGGGTTAAGATGAGGGGTTAGGGTTTGGTATAGGGTTAGGGTTAGGTACAGGGTTAGGGTTAAGTGTTAGAATTAGGGTTGAAGATTAGGATTAGGGTTAGGATTAAAGGTTAGCGTGAGAGTTAACGGTTAGGGTTAAGGTTAAGAGTTAGTGTTAGGGTTTAGGTTTAGGGTTAAGGGTTAGGGTTAGTTTTAGGGTTCGAGTTATGTGTTAGGGTTTGTGTTAGAGGTTAGGGTTTGGTTTACTGTTCAGGGTTAGGGTTACGTTTAGGGGTTAGCATTAGGGTTAAGGATTAGGTTTAGGGTAAGGGTTTAGAGTTAGTGTTCGTCTTTAGGCTCGGGGCTTAGGTTCAGGGTCAGGGGTTAGAGTTGGTGGTAGGGCTTAGATTTAGCGGTCAGTTTAAGGGCACAGGAGCTGTTTAATCTATGGTGAGAGGGGTCTGTTCGGAGTCACCACAAAGCACAACATCATTCCCTGGGCCCTGGGACAAGACCTACATGCAGGACTCAGGCGGAGCCTCATCTCACACATGGCATGGCTGTATTTTAGGCTTGCTTCACTCTGGGAATGGAAGTAGTGTGAGAATTAGGGTTAGGGTTGGGGTTAGGGGTTGCAAGTTAGGGGTTAGGTTTTGACTCAGGGTTAGGTGGTAGGGATTAGTGGTTAGGGTTAGAGTTAGTGTTACGGGTTAAGTGTTAAGTCTGCTTTAGGGGGCCATGGTAAGTTTTAGGTTTGGAGTTAGCGTTAGGGTTAGGGTTTAGGGTTAAGGGATAGGGTTAGGGTTAAGGGTTAGGCTTAGGTTTCGGGTTCAGGTTTAGGGTTATGGTCAGGGTTAAGGGTTAGGGTGAGGGTGAAGAGTTAGGGTTAGGGTTACGGGATTAGGGATAGGTTTAGGGTTAAGGGTCAGGTGTATGGTTCAGGTTTAAGGTTAGCATTAGGGGGTTAGCGTTAGTGTTACCTGTAGGTCAGTGTTGGGGTTAGATCTCTAGGCATTAGGGTAAAGGTTAGGGTTAGGGTTAATTGTTAGGGTTATGTTTAATGGTTAGGATTGGGATTAGGGTTAAGGGTTAGGGTTAAGGTTAGAGGTTATGACTAAGGATCAACGGTTAGTGTTATTTTTGGGCATAGGTTTAGCATAAACGGTTAGGGTTAGCGTTAGTGTTGTTCGTAGCGTTAAGGTTAGGGTTGGCGTTTCACAATTAGGGATTAGGTGTTATGGTTATGGCTAGGAGTTAGGGTTAGAATTACGGTATAGGGCTTGTTCTAGGGTGTCATGCATTTACCTTAAGATAAGGGGTTAAAGTTAGGCTTACGGTGAGCTTTACCTGTTAAGGTGAGCAGTAGGATCAGGGTTAGGTGTTATGTTCTGGGTTAGGGTTATGGGTGAGGGGTAGGGTTTATCCTTAGGGCACGGGCCCTGTATGCACTAGGAGGCGAAGTTAGGGATCTGTGATGGTCGCTGGGAACCCACTCTATCGTACGCAGTGTATGGGCCTCTGGGTTTCATGCAGGACACTGTGGCAGAGCCGGCTTTCATGCATGGCTTAGTAGGATTGTAGGCTTTCAAAACTCTGAGAAAGCAAGGAGTCTGAGAATTAGATTTTGGGTTAGGATTACGGCACGGTTTAGGGATGAAGATTAGTGTTAGGGAGAGGGCTTAGGGTTAGGGGTTAGGGTTAGGTTTAGGGTTGTTGGTAGGGTGAAGGTTAGGGTTGACGTTTTAGAATTAGGGATGAGGTATTACGGTTATGACTATGGTTTAGGATTAGAATTATAGGATAGGGCTTCTTCTCAAGGTGTTATGCATTCACGTTAAGTTAAGGGGCTAAGTTAGGGTTACGGAGAGGTTTATGTTTTAAGCTGAGCAATAGGATCAGGGCTAGGTATTATGTTCAGGGTGAGGGTTATCTGTTAGGGGTAGTGTTTATACTTAGCGTACGGGCTCTGTCTGCACTGGGCGGGGGGCGGGGGTTAGGGGGATGGGATTGTCGCCGAGAACCCACTCTATCGTACGCTGGTTATGGGCTCCTGGGTTTCATGCAGGACACAGTGGCAGAGCCCCCTTTTACTCATGGCATGGGAGGATTGTAGGCTTTCTAAACTCTGAGAAAGCAAGAAGTCTGAGAATTAGATTTAGGGGTAGGATTATGGTAATGTTTAGGGATGAAGATTAGTGTCAGGGTGGGGTCTTAGGTTAGGGGTTGGGGTTAAAGGTTAGTGTTAGGTTTAACAGTTACAGTTAGGTTTACGGTTAAGTTTCAGGGTTAGGGTTAAGGTTTGGGTTTAGCGTTTGGCACAGGGGTAGGCTTCAGTGTTAGCTTTATGGTTAAAGATTAGGATTAGTGTTAGTGTGAGGGTTAATGGTAAGGGTCAAGATTAATGGTTCAGGTTGGGGTTAGGCTTAGGTTTAGGGTTAGGTGTTAGGGTTAGGCTTAGGGTTAAGGGATAGGATTAGGGTTAAGTGTTGGGCTTAGGGTTAGTGTTTAGTGTTAGGGTTATCATTAAGGATTAGGGTTAGGGTCAGGGTTAAATGTTTGGGTGCGGGTAATGGTTAGGGTCAGGGTTAAGGTTTATGGATAGGGTTAGTGTTAAGGGTTACGGGTAGGTTTAGGGTTCAGGGTTAGAATTAGCATTAGGGCTTAAGGTTAGGATTAGGTGGTAGGTTACATTTAGGGTTAGATCTAGGCGTTAGAGTAAGGATTAAGAGATAGGGTTAGGTTTAATGCTTAGGATTAGGGTTAGGGTTTGGGGTAAAAGTAAGTGTTAGGGAAAAGGTTTAAGTATCAAAGGTTAGGGTTATGTTTAGCTGTAGTGTTAAGGTTAGGGATAAGGGATAAGATTGGCATAAGGGTTTTCCTTACTGTTAGGGTTAAGGGTTATGCTTAGATTAAAGGTTAAGGTTAGGGTCAGTGTTAAGGGTTAGGGTGAGTGTTAACGGTTACGGTAAAGGTTAAGCGTTAGTGTTAGGGATTAGCGATTAGGGTATTTGGTAAGTGTTAGGGTTAGGAGTTAGTGTTTTATGAAATGTTATGGTTAGAGTTAGGATTGGGGTTAGTGTTAGGGTTAGGGTTAGGGTAAAAGGATAGGATTAGGGTTAAGGGTTGGGCTCAGGGTTAGGGTTAAATTTTAGTATTAGGGTTAATGTTTAGTGTTATGGTCCACTGTAAGTGTTAGGGTGAGGGTTAACGGTTAGGATTAGGCTTAGAGGTTGGGGATATAGTGAGGGTTCAGTGTTAAGGTTAGGTTTAGGGTTCAGGGTTAGGGTTAGCTTTAGGGGTTACGGTTAGGTGTTAGGTTACTGTCAGGGTTGGGTCTAGTCGTGAGGGTAAGGTTTAGGGTTAGCTTTAAGAGCTAGGGTTAGGTTTAATGGTTAAGATTAGGATTAGGTTTAAGGGTTAGGGTAAGGCTTAGGGGTTAGGGTCAAGGGTTAAGGGTTTCTGTTAGGCATAGCGTTGGGATTAGAAGTAAGGGTTACTGTCAGTGTTAGGGTTGTAGGCAGGGTTCCGGTTAGGGTTAGTGGTTTAGAATTAGGGTTAGGGATTAGGTGTTACAGTTTTGACTAGGAGATAGGGTTAGAATTATGGGATAGGGGTTGTTCTCAGGGAATGGGTTATGCATTAACGTTAGGATAAGAGGTTAAAGTTAGGCTCACGGTCAGTTTTACGTGTTAAGGGGAGAAATAGGAACAGGGTTAGGTGTTATGTTCAGGGTGAGGGATATCTGTTACATGTATTGTTTATGCTTAGCGCACGGGCTATGTCTGCCTTAGGAAAGGGCGGGGGGAGGTTAGGGGGCTGGGATTGTCACCAGGATCCCACTGTATCGTACTCTGGTTATGGGCCCGTGGGTTTCATGCAGGACACAGTGGTAGAGCCTCCTTTCACGCATGGCATGGGAGGATTGCAGGCTTCCTAAACTCTAAGAAAACAAGAAGTCTGAGAATTAGATTTAGGGTTAGGATTATGGTTAGGGTTAAGGATGAAGTTTAGTGCTAGGGTGAGGGCTTAGGGTTAGGGATTAGGGTTAGGGTTAAAGGTTACTCTTAGGTTTAATGGTTACAGTTCAGTTTAGGGTTGAGGTTTACAGTTAGGGTTAATATGAGGGGTTAGTGTTTGGTTTAGGGTTAGGGTTAGGTACAGGGTTAGGGTTAAATGTTAGGTTTAGGGTTGAAGATTAGGATTAGGGTTAGGATTAAAGGTTAGTGTGAGAGTTAACGGTTAGGGTTAAGGTTAAGAGTTAGGGTTAGGGTTTAGGTTTAGGGTTAAGGGTTAGGTTTAGTTTTAGGGTTAGAGTTATATGTTATGGTTTGTGTTAGAGGTTAGGGTTAGGTTTACTGTTCACGGTTAGGGTTACGTTTAGGGGTTAGCATTAGGGTTAGGGATTAGGTTTAGGGTAAGGGTTTAGAGTTAGTGTTGGGCTTTAGGCTCGCAGCTTAGGTTCAGGGTCAGGGGTTAGGGTTGGTGTTAGGGCTTAGATTTAGCGGTCAGTTTAAGGGCACAGGACCTGGTTAATCTACGGTGAAAGGGGTGCGGTCGGAGTCACCACGAAAGCACAACATCATTCCCTGGGCCCTGGGACAAGACCTACATGCAGGACTCAGGCGGAGCCTCATCTCACACATGGCATGGCTGTATTGTAGGCTTGCTTCACTCTGGGAATGGAAGTAGTGTGAGAATTAGGGTTAGTGTTGGGGTTAGGGGTTTCGAGTTAGGGGTTCGGTTTCGAGTCAGGGTTAAGTGGTAGGGATTAGTGATTAGGGTTAGAGTTAGTGTTACGAGTTATGTGTTAAGTCTGGTTAGGGGGCCAGGGTAAGGTTTAGGTTTGGAGTTAGCGTTAGGGTTAGGCGTTAGGGTTAAGGGATAGGGTTAGGGTTAAGGGTTAGGCTTAGGGTTAGGGTTCAGGTTTAGGGTTAGGGTCAGGGTTAAGGGTTAGGGTCAGGGTTAACAGTTAGGGTTAGGGGGTTAGGGATAGGTTTAGGGTTAAGGGTGAAGGCTATGGTTCAGGTTTAAGGTTAGCATTAGGGGGTTAGCGTTAGTGTTAACTGTAGGTCAGTGTTGGGTTTAGATCTCTAGGCATTAGGGTAAAGGTTAGGGTTAGGGTTAATTGTTAGGGTTATGTTTAATGGTTAGGATTGGGATTAGCGTGAAGAGTTAGGGTTAAGGTTAGGGGTTATGACTAAGGATCAACGGTTAGGGTTATTTTTATGTGTAGGGTTAGCGTAAGGGGTTAGGGTTATTGTTAGTGTTGTTCGGAGGGTTAAGGTTAGGGTTGGCGTTTCACAATTAGGGATTAGGTGTTATGGTTATGGCTAGGAGTTAGGGTTAGAATTACGGTATAGGTCTTGTTCTCAGGGTGTCATGCATTAACGTTATGATAAGGGCTTAAAGTTAGGGTTACGGTGAGCTTTACCTGTTAAGGTGAGCAGTAGGATCAGGGTTAGGTGTTATGTTCTGGGTTAGGGTTATGGGTTAAGGGTAGGGTTTATCCTTAGGGCACGGGCCCTGTATGCACTAGGAGGCGAAGTTAGGGATCTGTGATGATCCCTGGGAACCCATCCTTTAGTACGCAGTGTATGGGCCTCTGGGTTTCATGCAGGACACTGTGGTAGAGCGGGCTTTCAAGCATGGCTTAGTAGGATTGTAGGCTTTCAAAACTCTGAGAATTAGATTTCGGGTTAGGATTACGGCACGGTTTAGGGATGAATATTAGTGTTAGGGTGAGTGCTTAGGGTTTGGGGTTAGGGTTAGGGGTAGGGTTCATCGTTAGGGTTACGTTTAGGCAGTAGGGTTATGGGTTAGGAATAGGGTAAGGGTTTAATGTTAGTGATGGGCGTTAGGGTCAGGGCTTAAGTTTAGGGTTAGGGGTTAGTGTTAGAGTTAGTGTTAGGGCTTAGATTTAGAGGTTATTTTAAGGGCACAGGACCTGTGTAATCTATGGTGAGAAGTGTGCGGAATGGGTCATCGCCACACCACACCATTGTACCCTAGGCCTTGGGCCCAGACCTACATGTAGGTCTCAGGCAGAGCCTCTTCTCATGCATGGCATGGTTTTATTGTAGGCTTGGCTAACTCTGAGAATGGAGGAAGTGTGAGAATTATGGTTATGATTAGGGTTAGGTGTTTGGGGTTAGGGGTTAGTGTTCGAGTGAGGGTTAGGGGTTAGGGATTAGGGGTTAGGGTTAATGTTAGCATTAGGGGTTAACGGTTAGGGTTGGGTTAGGGACTAGGGTTAGATTTAGGGTTGGGGTAGGGTTAGAGTTAGGGGTTAGGGTTAGGGTTAAGGGATAGGATTAGGGTTAAGGGTTAAGGCTTAGGGTTAGCATTAAGGGATGTGTTAGGGTTAAGGGTTAGGGTTATGGTCCGAGTTAAGGGTTAGGATGAGGGTTAACAGTTAGGGTTATAAGTTAGGGATAGTGTTAGGATTAAGGTCTAGGGTTAGGGTTAGAGGTAGTTTTACTGCTAAGATTAGGTCTAGGCATTAAGGTAAGGGTTAGTGTTAGGATTAGGTTTAATTGTTAGGATTAGGATCAGAATTAAGGGTTAGGCTTAGGGTTAGGGGATAGGGTTAGGGTTTAGGGTAAACTTTTAAGGTTATGTTTAGGGATAAGGTTAGGGTTAGCGTTTAAGGTTAGGGTTAGTATTAGGGTTGTTTGTAGGGTTAAGGTAATGTTTAGTGGTTAGAATTAGGGTTAGGGATTAGGGGTTACTGTTATGGCTAGGAGTTTGGGTTAGTATTAAGTGATAGGGGTTGTTCTTAGCATAAGTGTTATGCATTAACGTTAGAATAAGTGGTTATAGTTAGGTTTACGGTGAGGTTTATGTGTTAAGGTGAGCAATAGGATCAGGGTTAGAATTATGAGTGAGGGGTAGGGTTTTGCTTAGGGTATGGGCCCTGTCTGCCCTAGGAGTGGGATTGAGGGGGATGCGATTGTCACCAGAAACCCACTCTATCGTATGCAGGGTATGGGCCCATGGGTTTCTTGTAGGACACTCTGGCAGAGCCTGATTTCACGCATGGTAAAGGAGGATTGTACGCTTTCCAATCTCTAAGAAAGTAAGAAGTCTGAGAATTAGATTTAGGGTTAGGATTATCGTTATGGTTAGGGATGAAGTTTAATCTTAGGGTGAGGGCTTCGGGTAAGGGGATAGGGTTAGTTATAGGGTTAAAAGTTACTGTTAGGTTTAACAGTTACAGTTAGACTTAGGGTTTAGGTTTAGGGTTAGGGTTAAGCTTAGGGGTTACGGTTTGGTACAGGGTTAGGGTTAAGTGTTAGGGTTAGGGTTAAAGATCATGACTAGGGTTAGAGTTAAGGGTTAGTTTGAGTGTTAACAGTTAGGGTTAAGGATAACTTTTCGGGTTAGGGGTTAGGATTAGTGTTCGGGCTGAGATTTAGCGGTTAGTTTAAGGGCACAGGACCTGTTTAATCTATGGTGAGAGTGGTGCACAGGGTCGCTGTGACACGACACCACCATACGCTGGGCCTTGGGCCAAGACCTACATACAGGGCTCAGGTGGAGCCTCTTCTCACGCATGACATGGCTGTATTGTAGGCTTGGTTAACTCTGAGAATGGAAGAAGTGTGAGAAATCGGGTTAGGGCTGGCTGTAGGTGTTTTTAACCCCTAACCCTAACACTAACCCCAAGGTTAAATCTAACCGTAACCCTTACGCCAACCCTAACCCTAACCCTAACCCCTCTCACTGTAGAATAAACAGGTCCTGTGCCCTTAAACTAACCGCTAAATCTAAGCCCTAACATCAACCCTAACCTCTGACCCTAAACCTAAGCCCTGAGCCTAAAGCCCAACACTAACTCTAAACTCTTACCCTAAAGCTAATCCCTAACCCTAATGCTAACCCCTAAACAAAACCCTAACTGTGAACCCTAAACCTAACCCTAACCTCGAGCGCTAACCATAGCACTTAACTCTAACCCTAAACCTAACATGAACCCTTAATCCTAACACTAACCCTAACCCTAACTCTTAACTTTAACCCTGACTGTTAACCCTCACACTAACCTTTAAACCTAACCTTAATCGTAATCTTTAACCCTAAACCTAATATTTAACCCTAATCCTGTACCAAACCCTAAACCCTAACCTTAAACCTAACCGTAAACCTTAACCCTGAACCTAACTGTAACGGTTAAAACTAAGAGTAACCTGTAACGCTACCCGTAACCCCTAACTCTAAGCCTTCACCCTAACACTAACCTTGATCCTTAACCCGAACCCTAACCCTAACCCTAAATCTAATTCTCAGTCTTCTTGCTTTCTTAGAGTTTAGAAAGCCTACAATCCTCCCATTCCATGCGTGAAAGGAGGCTCTTCCACTGTGTCCTGAATGAACCGCTGGGGCCCATAACCAGAGTACGATAGAGTGGGTTCCTGGTGACAATCCCAGCCCCCTAACTCCCGCCCCCCACCTAATGCAGACAAGGCCGGTGTCCTAAGCATAAACTCTACACCTCACCCAAAACTCTAACCCTGAAAATAACGTTTAACCCTGATTCTATTGCTCACCTTAGAATGTAAACCTCACTGTAACCTGAACTTTAACCTCTTATCCTAACGTTAATGCATAACACTTACCCTGAGAATAACCCCTATCCCATAATTCTAACCCTATCTCCTAGTCATAACTGTAACAACTAATCCCTAACCCTAATTCTAAACCACTAACACTAACTGTTACCCTACGTAGTTACTGTTACGGTAACCTACTGTTACCCTAACACTGAACCTAACCCTTACTCCTAACGCCAAAGCTATGGCTAAAAATAATGCTAACCCTTGACCCTTTACCCTAACTCCTAACCCTAATCCTAATCCTAACCACTAAACCCAAACTTAGCTCTTAACCCTAACCCTAAACCTTACCCTGACGCCTAGAACTAACACTAACACTAAACTAACACCTAACCCTAATCATAACCCCTAAAGCTAATCCTAACCCTGAACCCTAAACCTAACCCTAACACTTAATACTAACTATATCCCTAACCCCTAACCCTAACCCTAACCGTTAACCCTCACCCTAACCCTTAAACCGGACCCTAACACTAAATCTTAACCCTAACACTAAATTTTAACCCTAATCCTACGCCCAACCCTTAACCATAATCCTATCCCTTAACCCTAAACCTAACCCCTAACCCTAAACCTAACACTAACCCCAATCCTAATTCTAACCATAGCCCTTAATACATCACTACGCCTAACCCCTAACCCTAACCCCTAATGCTAACCCTAACACTGAACCCTAAACCTAACCCTATCCCTAACCCTTAAACATAACTCTATCCCTAACCAATAATCCTAAGCCTAATCTTTAACCCTCACCCTAGAGCTTAACTCGAACCGTAACCCTAAGCCTAAACCCCAACCCTAACACTTAACACAAACCCTAAGCCTTAACACTTAACCCCAATCCTATCCTTTAACCCTAACACTAACCCTGATGCCTAATCCTAACCCTAACACTAACCCCAACCATAAATCTAACCCTAGCCCCTAACGCAAAACTAACCCCTAACCCCTAACCCCTAACCCTAACACTAACCCTAAATCCTAGTCCCTAACCACTAAACCTCACTTGAACCCTAACCCCTAACACCAAACCCTTAACCCTAACCATAACCCTATTTCTCACACTACTTCCATTCTCAGAGTTAACCAAGCTTAAAATACAACCATGCAATGCGTGAGTAGAGTTTCTGCATGAGTCCTGCAAGTAGGTCTGGGCCAAAGGCCCAGGATCCGATGGTGTGGTGTCGCATGGAAACATTCTGCACCCTTCTCACCATAGATTACACAGGTCCTGTACCCTTAAACTAACCGCTAAATCAAAGCCCAAACACTGACCCTAACCCCTAACCCTAAACCTAAGCCCTGACCCTAATGCCCAACACTAACACTAAACGCTTACCCTAAACCTAACCCCTAAATGTAACCTTAACCATGAACCCTAAACCTAACCCAAAACCCTAACCCTAACCATAACACTTAACTCTAACCCTAAACCTAACATGAACACTTAACCCTAACCCTAACCCATAACCCTAACACTTAACCTTAACCCTAACCGTTAACCCTCACACTAAACCTTAACCCTAACCCTAATCCTAATCTTTAACCCTAAACCTAGCACTTAACCCTTACCCTGTACCAAAACCTAACCCCTAATCTTAACCCTAACCGTAAACCTTAAAGCTTAACCCTAAACCTAACTGTAACTGTTAAACCTAACACTAACCTTTAACCCTGACCCTAACCGAAACCCCTAACCCTAAGCCCTCACCATAACAGTAACCTATATTGCTAACCCTAACCCTAATCCTAGCCCTAAATTTAATTCTCAGACTTCTTGCTTTCTCAGAGTTTACAAAGCCTACAATCCTCCCATGCCATGTGTAGAAGGAGGCTCGGCCACTGTGTCCGGCATGAAACCAGGGGGCCCATACCCAGCATATGATAGAATGGCTTCTGGCATCTATCCCAGCCCCCTAAGCCCCCTCCTAGAGCAGGGAGGGCTCGTGATATAAGCATAAACACTACCCCTCACCCATAACCCTAACCCTGAACATCACAGCTCACCCTGATACTATTGCTCACCTTAACACATCAACCTCACCATAACTCTAACTTGAACCCGTTATCCTAACGTTAATGCATAAGACTTACCCTAAGAACAACCCCTATCCCTTAATTCTAACCCTAACTCCTAGCCACAATTATAACACCTAATCCGTAAGGCTAATTCAAAACTGCTAAACATTACCTTACCCCTACAAACAACCCTAACACTAACCCTAACCCTAACCGCTAACCCTAACCGTACACCTAAAAATAACCGTAACACTTGACACTTAACCCTAACCCCTAACCTTAACCCTAACCCTTAACCTTGATCCTAATCCTAACAATTAAACCTAACCCTAACTCTTAAGCCTAACACTAACACGTACCCTAACGCCTAGACCTAACCCTAAGAGTAAACGTAACCCCTAACCCTAACCCTAATCCCTAATGCTAACCCTAACACTGAACCCTAATCCTAAGCCTTAAACCTAACTCTATCCTTAAGCCATAAGCCTAGCCCTAACTGTTAACCCCACACTAACCCTTAACTCGAACTGTAACCCTAACCCTTAAAACTAAACCTAACACTTAACGCTAACCCTAAGCCTTAACGCTTAACCCTTATCCTATCCCTTAACCCTAACCCTAACCCCTAATGCTAACCATAACCCCACCATAAATCTAACCCTAGCCCCTAACCCAACCCTAACCCCTAAACCCTAACCCTATCACTAAACCCAACACCTACTCCCTAACCCCTAATCCTCACTCGAAGCTTAAGCCCTAACCCTAAGCCCTCTCCCTGACTAATCTTCATTCCTAACTCTAACCATAATCCTAACCCTAAATCTAATTCTCAGACTTCTTGCTATCTCAGAGTTTTAAAAGCCTACAATTCTCCAAAGCCATGCGTGAAAGCTGGCTCTACCACAGTGTCCTGCATGAAACCCAGGAGCCCATACTCTGTGTACAATAGAGTGGGTTCCTGGGGACAATCACGGCCCCCTAACTCCCCCTGCTAGTGCTGACAGGGCCTATGCCCTAAGCAAAAACCCTGCACCTCACCCATAACCCTAACCCTGAACATAACACCTAACCCTGATGTTATTGTTCACCTTAACACGTAAACCTCACTGTAACCCTAACTTTAACCCCCTATCCTAATGTTATTGAATAACACTTACCCTAAGAACAAACCCTATCCCTTAATTCTAAGCCTAACTCCTAGCATAACCGTAACACCTAATCCCTAACCTTAATTCTCAACTGTTAAACTTTACCTTCACCCTACAAACAACCCTAACACTAACCCTAACTCTAACCGCTAACCCTAACCCTAACCATTACACTGATCATAATCCTAACAGTTAAACCTAACCCTAATTCTTAACCCTAACACGAACCATTACCATAATGCCTAGACCTAACCCTAACTGTAACCCTAACCCCTAACCCTAACCCTAACCGCTAATGCTAACCCTAACCCCGAACCCTAAACCTAACCCTAACCCTATCCCTTAAACCTATTACTATCCCTAAACCATTACCCTAATCGCAACTGTTAACCCTCACTCTCACCCTTAACTTGGACCGAAACCCTAACCCTTAACCCTAACCTTAACCCTTACTGCTAATCTTAAGCCTTCACCCTTTACCTTAATCCTATCTCGTAAGCCTAACCCTAAGGCTGACCCCTAACCCGCCCGAACATTAACCCTAACCCTAAATCTAACGCTAGCCCCTTACAAAAACCTAACACCTAACCCCTGACACACTAATCCTAACTTCTAATTCCTAACAGCTAAACTTCACTCAAACCCTAACCTCTAACCCTAAACACATAACCCTAACCATAACCCTAATTCTCACACTTCCTCCGTTCTCAGAGTTGACCAAGCCTACAATAGAGCCATGCCACAAATGAGAAGAGGCTCTGCCTGAGTCCTGCATGTAGGTCTGGGCCCGAGGCCCAGGTACGATGGTGTGGTGTTGAGGCGACCCAGTCTGCACCCTTCCCACCATAGATTAAACAGAGCATGTGCCCTTAAACTAACCACTAAATCTAAGCCCTAACACTAAACCTAAATCCTAACCCTAAACCTCGGCCCTTATCCTAACGCCCAACAGTAACACTAAACACTCACCCTAAACTTAACCCGTAACCCGAACCCCTAAATGTAACCCTAACCATGAACCCTAAACCTAACCCTAACCTCTAGCCATAACCATAACACTTAACTCTAACCCTAAACGTTACACGAAGCCTTATTCCTAACCCTAACCCCAACCGTAACACTTAATCTTGACCCTTACCATTAACCCTCACACTAACCCTTAACCCTAACCCTAATCCTAATCTTTAACCATAAACCTAACACTGAAGCCTAACCCTGTGCCAAACGCTAAAACCAAACCTTAACCCTAACCCTGAAACTTAACCGTAAACGTAACTGTAACTATTAAAAATAACACTAACCTTTAACGCTAACCCCTAACCCTCAGAGGCCACCCTAACACTAATCTTCCTCTCTAAACATTACCATAATCCTACCCCTAAATCTAATTCTCAGACTTCTTGCTTTCTCAGAGTTAAGAAAGCCTACAATCCTCCCATGCCATGAGTAAAAGGGGGCTCTTCCACTGTGTCCTGCATGAAACCCAGGAGCCCATACCCAGCGTAAGATAGAGTGCGTTCCCGGGGACAATCCCATCCCTCTAACCCCCGCCCCCCACCCAGTGCAGACAGGGACCGTACGCTAAGTATAAACACTATCCCTAACAGATAACCCTCACACTCAATATAAAACCTGACCCTGAACCTATTGCTCACCTTAAAACATAAACCTCTCCGAAACCCTAACTTATTCCCTTATCTTAACATTAATGTATAACACCCTGAGAAGAAGCCCTATCCCATAATTCTAAATCTAATCCCCAGCCATAACCCTAACACCTCATCCCTAATTCTAAAATGCCAACCCTACCTTCACCCTACCAACAACCCTAACCCTAACCCTAAACCCTTACCCTAACCCTACGCCTAAAAATAACCCTAACCATTGATCCTTAGTCATAACCCCTAAACCTTAACCCTAACCCTTCACGCTAATCCCAATCCTAACCATTAAACATAACCCTACTTAACCCTACCGCTAACCTCTACCCTAATGCCTAGATATCTAACCCCAACATTGACCTACAGTTAACACTAATCCTAACCCCGAATCCTAACCTTAAAGCTGAACCATAAACCTAACCCTTAACCCTAACCCTATCCCTAACCCCCTAACCCTAACCCTAACTGTTAAGCCTCACCCTAACATTAACCCTGACTCTAACCCTATCCCTTAACCCTAACCCCTAACCCTAACGCTAACCACAACCCTAAACCTAACCCTGGCCCCCTAACCCAGACTTAACACCTTACCCCTAACACTAACTCTAACCCTAACCACTAATCCCTAGCACCTGATCCTGACTCGAAACCTAACCCCTAACTCGAAACCCCTAAACCCAAACCTAACCCTAATTCTCACACTACTTCCATTCCCAGAGTGAAGCAAGCCTAAAATACAGCCATGCCATGTGTGAGATGAGGCTCCGCCTGAGTCCTGCATGTAGGTTTTGTCCCAAGGCCCAGGGAATGATGTTGTGCTTTCGTGGTGACTCAGACCACACCCCTGTCACCGTAGATTAACCAGGTCCAGTGCCCTTAAACTGACCGCTAAATCTAAGCCCTACCACCAACCCTAACCCCTGACCCTGAACCTAAGCCCCGAGCCTAAAGCCCAACACTAACTCCAAACACTTACCCTGAATCTAATCCCTATCCCTAATGCTAAACCCTAAACGTAACCCTAACCGTGAACAGTAAACCTAACCCTAACCTCTAACACAAATCCTAACACATAACTCTAACCCTAAAACTAACCCTAACCCTTAACCCTGAACCTAAACCCTAACCCTATCCCTTAACCTTAACCTTAACCGTTAACTCTCATGCTAACCTTTAATCCTAACCCTAATCCTAATCTTCAACCCTAAACCTAACACAACCCTAACCCTGTACCAAACCCTAACCCCTCATCTTAACCCTATCCACAAACCTCAACCCTAAAATGAACTGTAACCGTTAAACCTAACAGTAACCTTAAACCGTAACCCTAATCTGTAACCCTATCCCCTCACCATAACACTACACTTCATCCTGAACCCTAACCATAATCCTAACCCTAAATCTAATTCTCAGACTTCTTGCTTTCTTAGAGTTTAGAAAGCCTGCAATCCTCCCATGCCATGTGGGAAAGGAGGCTCTACCACTGTGTCCTGCATGAAAACCACGGGCCCATACCCAGAGTCTGATACAGTGGGTTCCCAGTGACAATCCCAGCCCCCTAACCTCGCCCCAGCTTAATGTAGACAGGGCCCGTGCGCTAAGCATAAACAATACCTTTAACAGATAACCCTAACCCTGAACATAGCACCTAACCCTGTTCCTATTTCTCCCCTTAACACGTAAACCTCACCGTGAGCCTAACTTTAACCTCTTATCCTAACGTTAATGCATAACCCATTTCCTGAGAACATCCCCTATCCAATAATTCTAACCCTATCTCCTAGTCATAACTGTAACACCTAATCCCTAACCCTAATTCTCAACCGCTAAGCCTAACCGTAACGCTGCCTACAACCCT
This sequence comes from Eulemur rufifrons, assembly GCF_041146395.1. Classification (NCBI taxonomy): domain Eukaryota; kingdom Metazoa; phylum Chordata; class Mammalia; order Primates; family Lemuridae; genus Eulemur; species Eulemur rufifrons. The sequence continues at coordinate 755,546 of NW_027182815.1, read as the reverse complement.
AACACTGACAGGAACCCTTACTTCTAACCCCAACGCTATGCCTAACAAAAGCCCTAACCCTTCACCGTCACCCTAATCCCTACGCATTACCCTAACCCTTAACCGTAATCCTAATCCTAACCATTAAACCTAACCCTAGCTCTTAAAGCTAACCCTAAACCTTACCCTCACGACTAGACCTAACCCTGACACTAACCTAACACCTAACACTAACCATAACCCCTAAAGCTAACCCTAACCCTGAACCCTAAACCTAACCCTAACACTGATCCTTCACTATATCCCTAACCCCTAAGCCTAATCCTAACTGTTAACCCTCACCCTAACACTTAAACTGGACCATAACACTAAACATTAACCCTAACACTAAACTTTAACCCTAACCATAAGCCCAACACTTAACCCTAATCCTATCCCTTAACCCTAAGCCTAACCCTAACCCCTAACCCTAAACCTAACCCTAACCCCAACCCTAACCCTTAATCTTGACCCTTACCATTAACCCTCACACTAACCCTAATCCTAATCTTTAACCATAAAGCTAACACTGAAGCCTAACCCTGTGTCAAACGCTAAACCCAAACCTTAACCCTAACCCTCAAACTTAACCATAAACCTAACTGTAACTGTTAAACCTAACACTAACCTCTAACGCTAACCCTTAACCCTAAGACCCCACCTTAACACTAACCCTAACCCTAAACATTATCATAATCCTACCCCTAAATCTAATTCTCGGACTTCTTGCTTTCTTAGAGTTTAGAAAGCCTAAAATCCTCCCATGCCATGAGTAAAAGGGGGCTCTGCAGCTCTCTCTTGCATGAAACCAGGAGCCCATACCTAGCGTATGATAGAGTGGGTTCCCGGGGAAATCCCATCCCCGTAACCCCAGCCCCCCGCCCAGTGCAGACAGAGCCTGTACGCTAAATATAAACACTACCCCTAACAGATAACCCTCACCCTGAACATAGCACCTGACCCTGATCCTATTGCTCACCTTAAAACATAAACTTCCCCGTAACCCTAACTTATCCCCTTATCTTAACGTTAATGCATAACACACTGAGAAGGAGCCCTATCCCATAATTCTAATCCTAACCCCTAGCCATAACCGTAACACTTCATCCTTAATTCTAAAATGCCAACCCTAACCTTCACCCTACCAACAACCCTAACCCTAACCCTAATCCCTAACCCTAAGCCCTCACCCTATCACTAATCCACATCCCTAAACCGTACCATAATACTAACTCTAAATCTAACTCTCAGACTTCTTGCTTTCTCAGAGTTTTGAAAGCCTACAATCCTACTAAGCCATGCATGAAAGCCCGCTCTGCCACAGTGTCCTGCATGAAACCCAGAGGCCCATACACTGCGTACGATAGAGTGGGTTCCCAGCGACCATCACAGACCCCTAACTTCGCCTCCTAGTGCATACAGGGCCTGTGCCCTAAGCACAAACCCTACCCCTCACCCATAACCCTAACCCGAAACATAACACCTGACCCTGATCCTACTGTCCACCTTAACACGTAAACCTCACCGTAACCCTAACTTTAACCCCTTATATTAACGATAATGCATGACACCCTGAGAACAAGCCCTATAGCGTAATTCTAACCCTAACTCCTAGCCATAACCGTAACACCTAATCCCTAATTCTGAAACGCCAACCCTAACCTTAATCCTACCAACAACACTAACACTAACCCTAAACACTTACCCTAACCCTACACCTAAAAGTAACCCTAACCATTGATACTTAGTCATAACCCCTAAACCTTAACCCTAACCCTTCACGCTAATCCCAATCCTAACCATTAAACATAACCCTACTTAACTCTACCCCTAACCTATACCTTAATGCCTAGAGATCTAACCCCAACACTGACCTACAGTTAACACTAACCCTAACCCCTGATCCTAAACTTAAACCTGAACTATAAAACTAACCCTTAACCCTAACCCTATCCATAACCCCCTAACCTTAACCCTAAATGTTAAGCCTCACCCTAACACTTAACCCTGACTCTAAGCCTAAACTTTAACCCTAACACCTAACCCTAACGCTAACCCCAACCCTAAACCTAATCCTGGCCCCCGAACCCAGACTTAACACCTAACCCCTAACACTAACTCTAACCCTAACCACTAATCCCTAGCACCTGACCCTGACTCGAAACCTAATCCCTAACTCGAAACCCCTGACCCCAAACCTATCCCTAATTCTCACACTAATTCCATTTCCAGAGTAAAGCAAGCCTACAATACAGCCATGCCATGTGTGAGATGAGGCTCCGCCTGAGTCCTGCATGTAGGTCCTCTACCAAGACCCAGGGAATGATGTTGTGCTTTCGTGGTGACTCCGACCACACCCCTCTCACCGTAGATTAACCAGGTCCTGTGCCCTTAAACTGACCACTAAAGCTAAGCCCTACCACCAACCCTAACCCCTGACCCTGAACCTAAGCCCCGAGCCTAAAGCCCAACACTAACTCTAAACACTTACCCTAAACCTAATCCCTAACACTAATGCTAACCCCTAGAGGTAACCCTAACCGTGAACAGTAAACCTAACCCTACCTCTAACACAAACCCTAACACATAACTCTAAACCTAAAACTAACCCTAACGCTTAACCCTGAACCTAAACCCTAACTCTAACCCTTAACCTTAACCTTAACCATTTACTCTCATGCTAACCTTTAATCCCAACCCTAATCCTAATCTTCAACCCTAAACCTAACACAACCCTAACCATGTACCAAACCCTAACCCCTCATCTTAACCCTATCTGCAAACCTCAACACTAAAACGAACTATAACTGTTAAACCTAAGAGTAACCTTAAACCGTAACCCTAATCTGTAACCCTATCCCGTCACCATAACACTACACTTCATCCTGAACCCTAACCATAATCCTAACCCTAAATCTAATTCTCAGACTTCTTGCTTTCTTAGAGTTTAGAAAGCCTGCAATCCTCCCATGCCATGTGGGAAAGGAGGCTCTACCACTGTGTCCTGCATGAAAACCACGGGCCCATACCCAGAGTCCGATACAGCGGGTTCCCGGTGACAATGCCAGCCCCCTATCCTCCCCCCAGCTTCATGCAGACAGGGCCCATGCGCTAAGCATAAACAATACCTTTAACAGATAACCCTAACCCTGAACATAGCACCTAACCCTGTTCCTATTTCTCCCCTTAACACGTAAACCTCACCGTGAGCCTAATTTTAACCTCTTATCGTAATGTTAATACATAAACCATTCCCTGAGAACATCCCCTATCCAATAATTCTAACCCTATCTCCTAGTCATAAGTGTAACACCTAATCCCTAACCCTAATTCTAAACCGCTAAGCCTAACCATAACGCTGCCTACAACCCTAACACTGACAGGAAACCTTAGTTCTAACCCCAACGCTATGCCTAACAAAAGCCCTAACACTTCACCCTTCACCCTAACCACTACGCATTACCTGAACCCTTAACCGTAATGCTAATCCTAACCATTAAACCTAACCCTGGCTCTTAAGCTAACCCTAAACCTTACCCTCACGACTAGACCTAACCCTGACACTAACCTAACACCTAACACTAACCAGAACGCCTAAAGCTAACCCTGAACCCTATCCCTAACCCTAGCAGTAAACTTTAACCCTAAAACTAAGCCCAACCCATAACCCTAATCCTATCATTTTACCCTAAAACTAACCCCTGAACCTAACCCCTATACCTAACCCTAACTCTAATCCCAATCCTAATTCTAACCATATCCATTCATAAAACACTAACTCCTAACCGCTAACCCTAACACTAACCAAAAACCCTAATCACTAATCCCTAACCCTAACGCTTAACCTTTACCCTACCCGTTAACCCTCACCCTAATTCTTAACACTGACCCTAACCTTAACCTTTAACTCTAAGCCTAACCCTTTACCCTACAGTAAGGAAGACCCTTAATGCTAATGGGGTCCCTTATGCCTAACCCTAACACTACAGCTAAAAATAACCCTAACCTTGGATCCTTAAACCTAACCCCTAACACTTACTTTAACCCCAAACCCTAAGCCTAATCCTAAGCATTAAACCTAACCCTATCTCTTAACCCTAACCCTAGCCCTTACCCTAACGCCTAGATCTAACCCTAAATCTAATCTACCGCCTAATCCTAACCTTAAGCCTTAATGCTAATGCTAACCCTGAACCCTAAACCTACCTGTAACCCTTAACAGTAACCCTATCCGTGAACCTTAACCCTGACCCTAACCATTACACGCACCCAAGCATTTAACCCTGACCCTAACCCTAATCCTTAATGATAACACTAACACTAAACCCTAACCCTAAGCCCAACACTTAACCCTAATCCTATCCCTTAACCCTAACCCTAACCCTAACCCTAATGCTAACCCCTAAACGTAACCCTAACCGTGAACAGTAAACCTAACCCTAACCTCTAACACAAACCATAGCACATAACTCTAACCCTAAAACTAACCCTAACCCTAACCCTAACCCTAAACCCTAACTCTTAACCTTAACCCTAAGCGTTAACTCTCACGCTAACTTTTAATCCTAACCCTAATCCTAGTCTTCAACCCTAAACCTAACACTTAACCCTAACCCTGTACCAAACCCTAACCCCTCATCTTAACCCTAACCTTAAACCTCAACCCTAATCCAAAGTGTAACCGTTAAATCTAAGAGTAACCTTTAACCCTAACCGTAATCCCTAAGCCTAAGCCCTCACCCTAACACTAAACTTCATCCTTAACCCTAACCATAACCCTAACCCTAAATCTAATTCTCAGACTTCTTGCTTTCTTAGAGTTTAGAAAGCCTGCAATCCTCCCACGCCATGCGTGAAAGGAGGCTCTGCCACAGTGTCCTGCATGAAACCCAGAGGCCCATACACTGCGTGCGGTAGAGTGGGTTCCCAGCGACCATCCCAGACACCTAACTTTGCCTCCTAGAGCATACAGGGTCCGTGCCCTCAACATAAACCCTACCCCTCACCCATAAGCCTAACCCACAACATAACACCTAACCCTGATCCTACTGCTCACCTTAACAGGTAAAACTCACCATAACCCTAACTTTAACCCGATATCTTAACGTTAATGCATGACACCCTGAGAACAAGCCCTATACCGTCATTATAACCCTACCTCCTAGCTATAACCGTAACACCTAATCCCTAATTCTGAAACGCCAACCCTAACCTTAACCCGACCAACAACACTAACACTAACCCTAACCCCTTACCCTAATCCTACGCCTAAAAGTAACCCTAACCGTTGATCCTTAGTCATAACCCCTAACCTTAACCCTAACCCTTAACCTATTCCCAATCCTAACCATTAAACAGAACCCTAACTCTTAACCCTAACCCTAACCTTTACCCTAATGCCTAGAGATCTAACCCAAACACTGACCTACAGTTAACACTAACCCCAACCCCTAATGCTAACCTTAAACCTGAACCAAGCTCCTAACCCTTAACCCTAACAGTATCCCTAACACCTAGGCCTAACCCCAACTGCTAACCCTCTACCCCACACCCTGAATCCTAACCCTATCCCTTAACCCTAACCCCTAACCCTAACGCTAACTCCAACCCTAAACCATACCCTGGCCCCCTAACCCAGACTTAACACCTTACCCCTAACACTAACTCTAACCCTAACCACTAATCCCTAGCACCTAACCCTGACTCAAAACCTAACCCCTAACACGAAAAACCCTAACCCCAACCCCAACCCTAATTCTCACACTACTTCCATTCCCAGAGTGAAGCAAGCCTACAATACAGCCATGCCATGTGTGAGATGAGGCTCCTCCTGAGTCCTGCATGGAGGTCCTGTCCCAAGGCCCAGGGAATGATGTTGTGCTTTCGTGGTGACTCCGACCGCACCCCTCTCACCGTAGATTAACCAGGTCCTGTGCCCTTAAACTGACCGCTAAAGCTAAGCCCTACCACCAACGCTAACCCCTGACCCTGAACCTAAGCCCCGAGCCTAAAGCCCAACATTAACTCTAGACCCTTACCCTAAACCTAATCCCTAACCCTAATGCTAACCCCTAAACCCAACCCTAACCGTGAACAGTAAACCTAACCCTAACCTCTAACATAAACCATAGCACATAACTCTAACCCTAAAAATAACCCTAACCCTAACCCTAACCATAACCCAAAACCCTAAATCTTTTTTTTTTTTTTTTTTTTTTTTTGAGAGAGTCTCACTCTGTTGCCCAAGATAGAGTGAGTGCCGTGGCATCAGCCTAGCTCACAGCAACCTCAGACTCCTGAGCTCAAGGAATCCTCCTGTCTCAGCCTCCGGAGCAGCTGGGACTACAGGCATGCGCCACCATGCCCGGCTAATTTTTTTCTATATATATTTTTAGCTGTCCATATAATTTCTTTCTATTTTTAGTACAGATGGGGTCTCGCTCTTGCTCAGGCTGGTCTTGAACTCCTGAGCTCAAACGATCCACCCACCTTGGCCTCCCAGAGTGGTAGGATTACAGGCGTGAGCCACCGCGCCCGGTCCTAAACCCTAACTCTTAACCTTAACACTAAGCGTTCACTCTCATGCTAACCTTTAATCCTAACCCTAATCCTAATCTTCAACCCTAAACCTAACACTTAACCCTAACCCTGTACCACACTCTAACCCCTCATCTTAACCCTAACCGTAAACCTCAACCCTAAACCAAAGTGTAACCGTTAAAACTAAGAGTAACCTTTAACCCTAACTCTAAGCCCTAACCCTAAGCCCTCACACTAACACTAAAATTTATCCTTAAACCTATCCATAAACCTAACCCTAAAATCAAATTATAAGACTTCTTCCTTTCTTAGAGTTTAGAAAGCCTGCAATCCTCCCATGCCATGCGTTAAAGGAGGCTCTACCACTCTGTCCTGCATGAAACCCACGGGCCCATACCCAGAGTATGATAGAGTGGGTTCCCGGGTACAATCCCAGCCCCCTAAACTCCCCCCGCCCGCCTAATGCAGACAGGGCCCGTGCGCTAAGCATAAACAATACCTTTAACAGATAACCCTAACCCTGAACATAACACCCAACCCTGTTCCTATTTCTCCCCTTAACACGTAAACCTCACCGTGAGCCTAACTTTAACCTCTTATCCTAACGTTAATGCATAACCCATTCCCTGAGAACAACCCCTATCCCATAATTCTAACCCTATCTCCTAGTCATAACTGTAACACCTAATCCCTAACCCTAATTCTAAACTGCTAACCCTAACCGTAACCCTACCTACAACCCTAACACTGACTGTAACCCTTACTTCTAACCCCAACTCTATGCCTAACAAAAACCCTAACCCTTCACCCTAACCCCTAAGCCTTACCCTAACCCTTAACCCTAATCCTAATCCTAAACATTAAACCTAACCCTAGCGCTTAAAGCAAACCCTAAACCTTACCCTCACGACTAGACCGAACCCTGACACTAACCTAACACCTAACCCTAACCATAACCCCTAAAGCTAACCCTAACCCTGAACCCTAAACCTAACCCTAACACTGAACCCTCACTATATCCCCAACCTCTAAGCCTAATCCTAACCGTTAACCCTCACCCTAACACTTAAACTGGACCATAACACTAAACATTAACCAGAACACTAAACTTTAACCCTAAACCTGATCCCAACCCTTAACCCTAATCCTATCCTTTTACCCTAAGCCTAACCCCTAAACCTAACCCTAACACTAACCCCAATCCTAATTCTAACCATACCCCTTCATAAAACACGAACTCCTAAACCTAACACTTACCAAAAACCCTAATCGCTAATCCCTAACACTAACGCTTAACCTTTACCGTAACCGTTAACCCTCACCCTAACCCTTAACGCTGACCCTAACCTTAACCTTTAATCTAAGCCTGACCCTTAATCCTAACAGTAAGAAAAACCCTTACGCCAATCTTATCCCTTATCCCTAAACCTAACACTACAGCTAAAAATAACCCTAACCTTTGATCCTTAAACCTAACCCCTCACACTTAACCCCAAACCCTAACCCTAATCCTAAGCATTAAACCTAACCCTATCTCTTAACCCTTACTCTAACGCCTAGATCTAACCCTAAATCTAACCTACCACCTAATCCTAACCTTAAGCCCTAATGCTAACTCTAAACCCTGAACCCTAAACCTACCCGTAACCCTTAACACTAACCCTATCTATAAACCTTAACCCTGACCCTAACCATTACCCGCACCCAAACATTTAACCCTGACCCTAACCCTAATCCTTAACGATAACCCTAACACTAAACCCTAACCCTAAGCTCAACACTTAACCCTAATCCTATCCCTTAACCCTAACCCTAACTCTAACCCTAATGCTACCCCTAAACGTAACCCTAACCGTGAACAGTAAACCTAATCCTAACCTCTAACACAAACCATGGCACATAACTCTAACCCTAAAACTAACCCTAACCCTAACGCTAAAGCTAACTCTTAACCTTAACCCTAAGCGTTAACTCTGACGCTAACCTTTAATCCTAACCCTAATCCTAATCTTCAACCCTAAACCTAACACTTAACCCTAACCCTGTACCAAACCCTAACCCCTGATCTTTACCCTAACCGTAAACCTCAACCCTAAACCAAAGTGTAACTGTTAAATCTAAGAGTAACCTTTAACCCTAACCGTAATCCCTAACCCTAAGCCCTCACCCTAACACTAAACTTCATCCTTAACCCTAACCATAATCCTAACCCTAAATCTAATTCTCAGACTTCTTGCTTTCTTAGAGTTTAGAAAGCCTGCAATCCTCCCATGCCATGCGTGAAAGGACGCTCTGCCAGTGTCCTGCCTAAAACCCAGAGGCCCATACACTGCGTACGATAGAGTGGGTTCCCAGCGACCATCACAGACACCTAACTTTGCCTCCTAGGGCATACAGGGCCCGTGCCCTAAGCGTAAACCCTACCATTCAACCATAAGCCTAACCCAGAACATAACACATAACCCTGATCCTACTGCTCACCTTAACAGGTAAACCTCACCGTAACCCTAACTTTAACCCGATATCTTAACGTTAATGCATGACACCCTGAGAACAAGCCCTATACCGTCATTCTAACCCTAACTCCTAGCCATAACCGTAACACCTAATCCCTAATTCTGAAATGCCAACCCAAACCTTAACCCGACCAACAACACTAACACTAACCCTAACCTCTTACCCTAAACCTACGCCTAAAAGTAACCCTAACGGTTGATCCTTAGTCATAACCCCTAACCTTAACCCTAACCCTTAACCCTATTCCCAATCCTAACCATTAAACATAACCCTAACACTTAACCCTAACCCTAACCTTTACCCTAATGCCTAGAGATTTAACCCCAACACTGACCTACAGTTAACACTAACCCCAACCCCTAATGCTAAACATAAACCTGAACCATACTTCTAACCCTTAACTCTAACACTATCCCTAACCCCTAAGCTTAACCCCAACTGTTAACCCTCTAACCCTCACCCTGATACCTAACCCTCTCCCTTAACCCTAACCCCTAAACCTAACGCTAACTCCAACCCTAAACCTTACCCTGGCCCCCTAACCCAGACTTAACACCTAACCCCTAACACTAACTCTAACCCTAACCACTAATCCCTAGCACCTAACCCTGACTCGAAACCTAACCCCTAACTCGAAATCCCTAACCCCAACCCCAACCCTAATTCTCACACTACTTCCATTCCCAGAGTGAAGGAAGCCTACAATACAGCCATGCCATGTGTTAGATGAGGCTCCGCCTGAGTCCTGCATGTAGGTCCTGTCCCAAGGCCCAGGGAATGATGTTGTGCTTTCGTGATGACTTCGACCGCACCCCTCTCACCTTAGATTAACCAGGTGATGTGCCCTTTAACTCACTGCTAAAGCTAGGCCGTACCACCGACCCTAACCCATGACCCTGAACCGAAGCCCCGAGCCTGAAGCCCAACACTAACTCTAAACCCTTACCCTAAAACTAATCCCTAACCCTAATGCTAAACCTTAAACGTAACCCTAACCGTGAACAGTAAACCTAACCCTAAACTCTAACACAAACCATAGCACATAACTCTAACCCTAAAACTAACCCTAACCCTAACAGTAAACCCTAACTCTAAACCTTATCCCTAAGCGTTAAATCTCATGCTAACCTTTAATCCTAACCCTAATCCTAATCTTCAACCCTAAACCTAACACTTAACCCTAATTCTATCCCTTAATCCTAACCTTAACTCTAATGCTAAACCCTAAACGTAACCCTAACCGTGAACGGTAAACCTAACCCTAACCTCTAACACAAACCATAGCACATAACTCTAACCCTAAAACTAACCCTAACCCTAACAGTAAACCCTGAGCGTTAACTCTCACGCTAACCTTTAATCCTAACCCTAATCCTAATCTTCAACCCTAAACCTAACACTTAACCCTAAACGTCTACCAAACCCTAACCCCTCATCTTAACCCTAACCATAAACCTCAACCCTAAACTGAACTGTAACCGTTAAACCTAAGAGTAACCTTTAACCCTAACCCTAATCCCTAACCTTAAGCCCTCACCCTAACACTAAACTTCATCCTTAATCCTAACCATAATCCTAACCCTAAATCTAATTCTCAGACTTCTTGCTTTCTTAGAGTTTAGAAAGCCTGCAATCCCCCCATGCCATGCGTGAAAGGAGGCTCTACCACTGTGTCCTGCATGAAACCTACGGGCCCATACCCAGAGTATGATAGAGTGGGTTCCCGGGTACAATCCCAGCCCTCTAAACTCCCCCCGCCCGTCTAATGCAGACAGGGCCCGTGTGCTAAGCATAAACAATACCTTTAACAGATAACCCTAACCCTGAACATAACACCCAACCCTGTTCCTATTTCTCCCCTTAACACGTAAACCACACCATGAGCCTAACATTAACCTCTTATCCTAACGTTAATGCATAACCCATTCCCTGAGAACAACCCCTATCCCATAATTCTAACCCTATCTCCTAGTCATCACTGGAACACCTAATCCCTAACCCTAATTCTAAACCGCTAACCCTAACCGGAACCCTACCTACAAACCTAACACTGACAGTAACCCTTACTTCTAACCGCAACGCTATGCCTAACAAAAACCCTAACCCTTCACCCAAACCCCTAAGCCTTACGCTAACCCTTAACCCTAATCCTAATCCTAACGATTAAACCTAACCCTAGCTCTTAAAGCTAACCCTAAACCTTACCCTCACGACTAGACCTAACCCTGACACTAACCTAACACCTAACCCTAACCAGAACCCCTAAAGCTAACCCTGAACCCTATCCCTAACCCTAGCAGTAAATTTTAACCCTAAAGCTAAGCCAAACCCATAACCCTAATCCTATCCTTTTACCCTAAAACTAACCCCTAAACCTAACCCCTATACCTAACCCTAACTCTAACCCCAATCCTAATTCTAACCATACCCCTTCATAAAACACGAACTCCTAACCTCTAACCCTAACACTAACCAAAAACCCTAATCGCTAATCCCTAACCCTAACGCTTAACCTTTACCCTAACCGTTAACCCTCACCCTAATTCTTAACACTGACCCTAACCTTAACCTTTAACTCTAAGCCTAACCCTTAACCCTACAGTAAGGAAGACCCTTAATGCTAATGGTATCCCTTATCCCTAACCCTAACACTACAGCTAAAAATAACCCTAACCTTTGATCCTTAAACCTAACCCCTAACAATTACTTTAACCCCAAACCCTAACCCTAATCCTAAGCATTAAACCTAACCCTATCTCTTAACCCTAACCCTAGCCCTTACCCTAACGCCTAGTTCTAACCCTAAATCTAACCTCCCGCCTAATCCTAACCTTAAGCCCTAATGTCAACGCTAACCCTGAACCCTAAACCTACCCGTAACCCTTAACACGAACCCTATCCGTAAACCTTAACCCTGACCCTAACCATTACCCGCACCCAAGCATTTAACCCTGACCCTAACCCTAATCCTTAATGATAACCCTAACACTAAACCCTAACCCTAAGCCCAACACTTAACCCTAATCCTATCCCTTAACCCTAACCCTAACCCTAACCCTAATGCTAACCCCTAAACGTAACCCTAACCGTGAACAGTAAACCTAACCCTAACCTCTAACACAAACCATAGCACATAACTCTAACCCTAAAACTAACCCTAACCCTAACCCTAACCCTAACCCTAAACCCTAACTCTTAACCTTAACACTAAGCGTTAACTCTCACGCTAACTTTTAATCCTAACCCTAATCCTAATCTTCCACCCTAAACCTAACACTTAACCCTAACCCTGTACCAAACCCTAACCCCTCATCTTAACCCTAACCTTAAACCTCAACCCTAAACCAAAGTGTAACCGTTAAATCTAAGAGTAACCTTTAACCCTAACCGTAATCCCTAAGCCTAAGCCCTCACCCTAACACTAAACTTCATCCTTAACCGTAACCATAACCCTAACCCTACATCTAATTCTCAGAGTTCTTGCTTTCTTAGAGTTTAGAAAGCCTGCAATCCTCCCACGCCATGCGTGAAAGGAGGCTCTGCCACAGTGTCCTGCATGAAACCCAGAGGCCCATACACTGCGTGCGGTAGAGTGGGTTCCCAGCGACCATCACAGACACCTAACTTTGCCTCCTAGGGCATACAGGGCCCGTGCCCTAAGCATAAACCCTACCCCTCACCCATAAGCCTAACCCACAACATAACACCTAACCCTGATCCTACTGCTCACCTTAACAGATAAACCTCACCATAACCCTAACTTTAACCCCATATCTTAACGTTAATGCATGACACCCTGAGAACAAGCCCTATACCATCATTATAACCCTACCTCCTAGCTATAACCGTAACACCTAATCCCTAATTCTGAAGCGCCAACCCTAACCTTAACCCGACCAACAACACTAACACTAACCCTAACCCCTTACCCTAACCCTACGCCTAAAAGTAACCCTAACCGTTGATCCTTCGTCATAACCCCAACCTTAACTCTAACCCTTAAGCTATTCCCAATCCTAACCATTAAACAGAACCCTAACTCTTAACCCTAACCCTAACCTTTACCCTAATGCCTAGAGATCTAACCCCAACACTGACCTACAGTTAACACTAACCCCAACCCCTAATGCTAACCTTAAACCTGAACCAAGCTCCTAACCCTTAACCCTAACACTATCCCTAACCCCTAAGCCTAACCCCAACTGTTAACCCTCTAACCCTCACCCTGAATCCTAACCCTATCCCTTAACCCTAACCCCTAACCCTAACGCTAACTCCAACCCTAAACCTTACCCTGGCCCCCTAACCCAGACTTAACACCTTACCCCTAACACTAACTCTAACCCTAACCACTAATCCCTAGCACCTAACCCTGACTCGAAACCTAACCCCTAACACGAAAAACCCTAACCCCAACCCCAACCCTAATTCTCACACTACTTCCATTCCCAGAGTGAAGCAAGCCTACAATACAGCCATGCCATGTGTGAGATGAGGCTCCGCCTGAGTCCTGCATGGAGGTCCTGTCCCAAGGCCCAGGGAATGATGTTGTGCTTTCGTGGTGACTCAGACCGCACCCCTCTCACCGTAGATTAACCAGGTCCTGTGCCCTTAAACTGACCGCTAAAGTTAAGCCCTACCACCAACGCTAACCCATGACCCTGAAACTAAGCCCGGAGCCTAAAGCCCAACATTAACTCTAGACCCTTACCCTAAACATAATCCCTAATCCTAATGCTAACCCCTAAACCCAACCCTAACCGTGAACAGTAAACCTAACCCTAACCCCTAACACAAACCATAGCACATAACTCTAACCCTAAATCTAACCCTAAGCCTAACCGTAAACCCTAACTCTTAACCTTAACCCTAAGTGTTAACTCTCACGCTAACCTTTAATCCTAACCCTAATCCTAATCTTCAACCCTAAACCTAACACTTAACCCTAAATGTCTACCAAACCCTAACCCCTCATCTTAACCCTAACCGTAAACCTCAACCCTTAACCGAACTGTAACCGTTAAACCTAAGAGTAACCTTTAACCCTAACCCTAATCCCTAACATTAAGCCCTCACCCTAAAACTAAACTTCATCCTTAACCCTAACCATAATGCTAACCCTAAATCTAATTCTCAGACTTCTTGCTTTCTTAGAGTTTAGAAAGCCTGCAATCCTCCCATGCCATGCGTGAAAGGAGGCTCTACCACTGTGTCCTGCATGAAACCCACGGGCCCATACCCAGAGTATGATAGAGTGGGTTCCCGGGTACAATCCCAGCCCCCTAAACTCCCCCCGCCCGCCTAATGCAGACAGGGCCCATGCGCTAAGCATAAACAATACCTTTAACAGATAACCCTAACCCTGAACATAACACCAACCCTGTTCCTATTTCTCCCCTTAACACGTAAACCTCACCATGAGCCTAACTTTAACCTCTTATCCTAACGTTAATGCATAACCCATTCCCTGAGAACAACCCCTATCCCATAATTCTAACCCTATCTCCTAGTCATCACTGGAACACCTAATCCCTAACCCTAATTCTAAACCACTAACCCTAACCGGAACCCTACCTACAACCCTAACACTGACAGTAACCCTTACTTCTAACCCCAACGCTATGCCTAACAAAAACCCTAACCCTTCACCCTAACCCCTAAGCCTTACGCTAACCCTTAACCCTAATCCTAATCCTAACCATTAAGCCTAACCCTAGCTCTTAAAGCTAACCCTAAACCTTACCCTCACGACTGGACCTAACCCTGACACTAACCTAACACCTAACCCTAACCAGAACCCCTAAAGCTAACCCTGAACCCTATCCCTAACCCTAGCAGTAAACTTTAACCCTAAACCTAAGCCCAACCCGTAACCCTAATCCTATCCTTTTACCCTAAAACTAACCCCTAAACCTAACCCCTATACCTCACCCTAACTCTAACCCCAGTCCTAATTCTAACCATACCCCTTCATAAAACACTAACTCCTACCCGCTAACACTAACACTAACCAAAAACCCTAAGCACTAATCCCTAACCTTAACGCTTAACCTTTACCCTAACCGATAACCCTCACCCTAAATCTTAACACTGACCCTAACCTTAACCTTTAACTCTAAGCCTAACCCTTAACCCTACAGTAAGGAAGACCCTTAATGCTAATGGGATCCCTTATCCCTAACCCTAACACTACAGCTAAAAATAACCCTAACCTTTGATCCTTAAACCTAACCCCTAACACTTACTTTAACCCCAAACCCTAACCCTAATCCTAAGATTAAACCTAACCCTATCTCTTAACCCTAACGCTAGCCCTTACCCTAACGCCTAGATCTAACCCTAAATCTAACCTACTGCCTAATCCTAACTTTAAGCCCTAATGCTAACTCTAACCCTGAACCCTAAACCTACCCGTAACCCTTAACACTAACCCTATCTGTGAACCTTAACCCTTACCCTAACCATTACCCGCACCCAAGCATTTAACCCTGACCCTACCCCTAATCCTTAATGATAACCCTAACACTAAACCCTAACCCTAAGCCCAACACTTAACCCTAATCCTATCCCTTAACCCTAACCCTAACCCTAACCCTAATGCTAACCCCTAAACGTAACCCTAACCGTCACCAGTAAACCTAACCCTAACCTCTAACACAAACCACAGCACATAACTCTACCCCTAAAACTAACCCTAAACCTAACCCTAAACCCTAACACTTAACCTTAATACTAAGCGTTAACTCTCACGCTAACCTTTAATCCTAACCTTAATCCTAATCTTCAACCCTAAACCTAACACTTAACCCTAACCCTGTACCAAACCCTAACCCTTCATCTTAACCCTAACCGTAAACCTCAACCCGAAACCAAAGTGTAACCGTTAAACCTAAGAGTAACCTTTAACCCTAACCCTAATCCCTAACATTAAGCCCTCACCCTAACACTAAACTTCATCCTTAACCCTAACCATAATCCTAACCCTAAATCTAATTCTCAGACTTCTGGCTTTCTTAGAGTTTAGAAAGCCTGCAATCCTCCCATGCCATGCGTGAAAGGAGGCTCTACCACTGTGTCCTGCATGAAACCCACGGGCCCATACCCAGAGTATGATAGAGTGGGTTCCCGGGTACAATCCCAGGCCCCTAAACTCCTCCCGCCCGCCTAATGCAGACAGGGCCCGTGCGCTAAGCATAAACAATACCTTTAACAGATAACCCTAACCCTGAACATAACACCCAACCCTGTTCCTATTTCTCCCCTTAACACGTAAACCTCACCGTGCGCCTAACTTTAACCTCTTATCCTAACGTTAATGCATAACCCATTTCCTGAGAACAACCCCTATCCCATAATTCTAACCCTATCTCCTAGTCATCACTGTGACACCTAATCCCTAACCCTAATTCTAAACCGCTAACCCTAACCGTAACCCTACCTACAACCCTAACACTGACAATAACCCTTACTTCTAACCCCAACGCTATGCCTAAAAAAAACCCTAACCCTTGACCCTAACCCTTCACCCTAACCCCTAAGCCTTACCCTAACCCTTAACCCTAATCCTAATCCTAACCATTAAACCTAACCCTAGCTCTTAAAGCTAACCCTAAACCTTACCCTCACGACTGGACCTAACCCTGACACTAACCTAACACCTAACCCTAACCAGAACCCCTAAAGCTAAACCTGAACACTATCCCTAACCCTAGCAGTAAACTTTAACCCTAAACCTAAGCCCAACCCGTAACCCTAATCCTATCCTTTTACCCTAAAACTAACCCCTAAACCTAACCCCTATACCTCACCCTAACTCTAACCCCAATCCTAATTCTAACCATACCCCTTCATAAAACACTAACTCCTAACCGCTTACCCTAACACTAACCAAAAACCCTAATCACTAATCCCTAACCCTAACACTTAACCTTTACCCTAACCGTTAACCCTAACCCTAAGTCTTACCACTGACCCTAACCTTCACCTTTAACTCTAAGCCTATCCCTTAACCCTACAGTAAGGAAGACCCTTAATGCTAATGGTATCCCTTATCCCTAACCCTAACACTACAGCTAAAAATAACCCTAACCTTTGATCCTTAAACCTAACCCCTAACACTTACTTTAACCCCAAACCCTAACCCTAATCCTAAGCATTAAACCCAACCCTATCTCTTAACCCTAACGCTAGCCCTTACCCTAACGCCTAGATCTAACCCTAAATCTAACCTACCGCCTAATCCTAACCTTAAGCCCTAATGCTAACTCTAACCCTGAACCCTAAACCTACCCGTAACCCTTAACACTAACCCTATCCGTGAACCTTAACCCTGACCCTAACCATTACACGCACCGAAGCATTTAACCCTGAACCTACCCCTAATCCTTAATGATAAACCTAACACTAAACCCTAACCCTAAGCCCAACACTTAACCCTAATCCTATCCCTTAACCCTAACCCTAACCCTAACCCTGATGCTAAACCCTAAACATAACCCAAACCGCCACCAGTAAACCTAACCCTAACCTCTAACACAAACCATAGCACATAACTCTAACCCTAAAACTAACCCTAACCCTAACCCTAACCCTAAACCCTAACTCTTAACCTTAACCCTAAGCGTTAACTCTCACGCTAACCTTTAATCCTAACCCTAATCCTAATCTTCAACCCTAAACCTAACACTTAACCCTAACCCTGTACCTAACCCTAACCCCTCATCTTAACCCTAACCGTAAACCTCAACCCGAAACCAAAGTGTAACCGTTAAACCTAAGAGTAACCTTTAACCCTAACCCTAATCCCTAACCCTAAGCCCTCACCCTAACACTAAACTTCATCCTTAACCCTAACCATAATCCTAACCCTAAATCTAATTCTCAGACTTCTTGCTTTCTTAGAGTTTAGAAAGCCTGCAATCCTCCCATGCCTTGCATGAAAGGAGGCTCTACCACTGTGTCCTGCATGAAACCCACGGGCCCATACCCAGAGTATGATAGAGTGGGTTCCCGGGTACAATCCCAGCCCTCTAAACTCACCCCGCCCGCCTAATGCAGACAGGGCCCGTGCGCTAAGCATAAACAATACCTTTAACAGATAACCCTAATCCTTAACATAACACCCAACCCTGTTCCTATTTCTCCCCTTAACACGTAAACCTCACCGTCCGCCTAACTTTAACCTCTTATCCTAACGTTAATGCATAATCCATTCCCTGAGAACAACCCCTATCCCATAATTCTAACCCTATCTCCTAGTAATCACTGTGACACCTAATCCCTAACCCTAATTCTAAATCGCTAACCCTAACCGTAACCCTAACTACAACCCTAACACTGACAGTAACCCTTACTTCTAACCCCAACGCTATGCCTAACAAAAACCCTAACCCTTGACCCTAACCCTTCACCCTAACCCCTTAGCCTTACCCTAACCCTTAACCCTAATCCTAATCCTAACCATTAAACCTAACCCTAGCTCTTAAAGCTAACCCTAAATCTTACCCTCACGACTAGTCCTAACCCTGACACTAACATAACACCTAACCGTAACCAGAACCCCTAAACCTAACCCTCAACCCTATCCGTAACCCTAAAAGTAAACCTTGACCCTAAACCTAAGCCCAACCCGTAACCCTAATCCTATCCTTTTACCCTAAAACTAACCCCTAAACCTAACCCCTATACCTCACCCTAACTCTAACCCCAATCCTAATTCTAACCATACCCCTTCATAAAACACTAACTCCTAACCGCTAACCCTAACACTAACCAAAAACCCTAATCACTAATCCCTAACCCTAACGCTTAACCTTTACCCTAACCGTTAACCCTGACCCTAAATCTTAACACTGACCTTAACCTTAACCTTTAACTCTAAGCCTAACCCTTAACCCTACGGTAAGGAAGACCCGTAATGCTAATGGGATCCCTTATCCCTAACCCTAACACTACAGCTAAAAATAACCCTAACCTTTGATCCTTAAACCTAACCCCTAACACTTACTTTAACCCCAAACCCTAACCCTAATCCTAAGCATTAAGCCTAACCCTATCTCTTAACCCTATCGGTAGCCCTTACCCTAACGCCTAGATCTAACCCTAAATCTAACCTACCGCCTAATTCTAAGCTTAGGCCCTAATGCTAACTCTAACCCTGAACCCTAAACCCACCGGTAACCCTTAACACTAACCCTATCCGTGAACCTTAACCCTGACCCTAACCATTACCCGCACCCAAGCATTTAACCCTGACCCTACCCCTAATCCTTAATGATAACCCTAACACTAAACCCTAACCCTAAGCCCAACACTTAACCCTAATCCTATCCCTTAACCCTAACCCTAATGCTAACCCCTAAACGTAACCCTAACCGTGACCACTAAACCTAAACCTAACCTCTAACACAAACCATAGCACATAACTCTAACCCGACAACTAACCCTAACCCTAACCCTAAACCCTAACTCTTAACCTTAACCCTAAGCGTTAACTCTCACACTAACCTTTAATCCTAACCCTAATCCTAATCTTCAAACCTAAACCTAACACTTAACCCTAACCCTGTACCTAACCTTAACCCCTGATCTTAACCCTAACCGTAAACCTCAAACCGAAACCAAAGTGTAACCATTAAACTTAAGTGTAACCTTTATCTCTAACCCTAATCCCTAACCCTAAGCCCTCACCCTAACACTAAACTTCATCCTTAACCCTAACCATAATCCTAACCCTAAATCTAATTCTCAGACTTCTGGCTTTCTTAGAGTTTAGAAAGCCTGCAATCCTCCCATGCCATGCGTGAAAGGAGGCTCTACCACTGTGTCCTGCATGAAACGCACGGGCCCATACCCAGAGTATGATAGAGTGGGATCCCGTGTACAATCCCAGCCCCCTAAACTCCCCCCGCCCGCCCAATGCAGACAGGGCCCGTGCGCTAAGCATAAACAATACCTTTAACAGATAACCCTAACCCTGAACATAACACCCAACCCTGTTCCTATTTCTCCCCTTAACACGTAAACCTCACCGTGCGCCTAACTTTAACCTCTTATCATAACGTTAATGCATAACCCATTTCCTGAGAACAACCCCTATCCCATAATTCTAACCCTCTCTCCTAGTCATCACTGTGACACCTAATCCCTAACCCTAATTCTAAACCGCTAACCCTAACCGTAACCCTAACTACAACCCTAACACTGACAGTAAACCTTACTTCTAACCCCAACGCTATGCCTAACAAAAACCCTAACCCTTGACCCTAACCCTTCACCCTAACCCCTAAGCTTTACCCTAACCCTTAGCCCTAATCCTAATCCTAACCATTAAACCTAACCCTAGCTCTTAAAGCTAACCCTAAACCTTACCCTCACGACTAGACCTAACCCTGACATTAACCTAACACCTAACCCTAACCAGAACCCCTAAAGCTAACCCTGAACCCTATCCCTAACCCTAGCAGTAAACTTTAACCCTAAACCTAAGCCCAACCCGTAACCCTAATCCTATCCTTTACCCTAAAACTAACCCCTAAACCTAACCCCTATACCTCACCCTAACTCTAACCCCAATCCTAATTCTAACCATACCCCTTCATAAAACACTAACACCTAACCACTAACCCTAACACTAACCAAAAACCCTAATCACTAATCCCTAACCCTAACGCTTAACCTTTACCCTAACCGTTAACCCTCACCCTAAATCTTAACACTGACCCTATCCTTAAGCTTTAACTCTAAGCCGAACCCATAACCCTACAGTAAGGAAGACCCTTAATGCTAATGGGATCCCTTATCCCTAACCCTAACACTACAGGACAAATAACCCTAACCTTTGATCCTTAAACCTAACCCCGAACACTTACTTTAACCCCAAACCCTAACCCTAATCCTAAGCATTAAACCTAACCCTATCTCTTAACCCTAACCCTAGCCCTTACCCTAACGCCTAGATCTAACCCTAAATCTAACCTACCGCCTAATCCTAACCTTAAGCCCTAATGCTAACTCTAACCCTGAACCCTAAACCTACCCGTAACCCTTAACACTAACCCTATCCGTGAACCTTAACCCTGACCCTAACCATTACCCGCACCCAAGCATTTAACCCTGACCCTACCCCTAATCCTTAATGATAACCCTAACACTAAATCCTAACCCTAAGCTCAACACTTAACCCTAATCCTATCTCTTAACCCTAACCATAACCCTAATGCTAACCCCTAAACGTAACCCTAACCGTCACCAGTAAACCTAACCCTAACCTCTAACACAAACCCTAGCACTTAACTCTAACCCTAAAACTAACCCTAACCCTAACCCTAACCCTAAACCCTAACTCTTAACCTATACCCTAAGCGTTAACTCTCATGCTAACCTTTAATCCTAACCCTAATCCTAATCTTCAACCCTAAACCTAACACTTAACCCTAACCCTGTACCTAACCCTAAAACTATACCAAACCCTAACCCCTCATCTTAACCCAAACCGGAAACCTCAACCCGAAACCAAAGTGTAACCATTAAACCTAAGAGTAACCTTTAACCCTAACCCTAATCCCTAACCCTAAGCCCTCACCCTAACACTAAACTTCATCCTTAACCCTAACCATAATCCTAACCCTAAATCTAATTCTCAGACTTCTGGCTTTCTTAGAGTTTAGAAAGCCTGCAATCCTCCCATGCCATGCGTGAAAGGAGGCTCTACCACTGTGTCCTGCATGATACCCACGGGCCCATACCCAGAGTATGATAGAGTGGGTTCCCGGGTACAATCCCAGCCCCCCAAACTTCCCCCGCCCGCCTAATGCAGACAGGGCCCGTGCGCTAAGCATAAACAATACCTTTAACAGATAACCCTAACCCTGAACATAACACCCAACCCTGTTCCTATTTCTCCCCTTAACACGTAAACCTCACCGTGCGCCTAACTTTAACCTCTTATCCTAATGTTAATGCATAACCCATTTCCTGAGAACAACCCCTATCCCATAATTCTAACCCTATCCCCTAGTCATCACTGTGACACCTAATCCCTAACCCTAATTCTAAACCGCTAACCCTAACCGTAACCCTACCTACAACCCTAACACTGACAGTAACCCTTACTTCTAAACCCAACGCTATGCCTAACAAAACCCTAACCCTTGACCCTAACCCTTCACCCTAATCCCTAAGCCTTACCCTAACCCTTAACCCTAATCCTAATCCTAACCATTAAACCTAACCCTAGCTCTTAAAGCTAACCCTAAACCTTACCCTCACGACTAGACCTAACCCTGACACTAACCTAACTCCTAACCCTAACCAGAACCCCTAAAGCTAACCCTGAACCCTATCCCTAACCCTAGCAGTAAACTTTAACCCTAACCCTAAGCCCAACCCGTAACCCTAATCCTATCCTTTTACCCTAAAACTAACCCCTAAACCTAACCCCTATACCTCACCCTAACTCTAACCCCAATCCTAATTCTAACCATACCCCTTCATAAAACACTAACTCCTAACCGCTAACCCTAACACTAACCAAAAACCCTAATCACTAATCCCTAACCCTAACGCTTAACCTTTACCCTAACCGTTAACCCTCACCCTAAATCTTAACACTGACCCTAACCTTAACCTTTAACTCTAAGCCTAACCCTTAACCCTACAGTAAGGAAGACCCTTAATGCTAATGGGATCCCTTATCCCTAACCCTAACACTACAGCTAAAAATAACCCTAACCTTTGATCCTTAAACCTAACCCCTAACACTTACTTTAACCCCAAACCCTAACCCTAATCCTAAGCATTAAACCTAAACCTATCTCTTAACCCTAACGCTAGCCCTTACCCTAACGCCTAGATCTAACCCTAAATCTAACCTACCGCCTAATCCTAACCTTAAGCCCTAATGCTAACTCTAACCCTGAACCCTAAACCTAGCCCTAACCCTTAACACTAACCCTATCCGTGAACCTTAAC
>NW_027182815.1:640000-725000 GCF_041146395.1 Eulemur rufifrons | reverse complement strand
ATCTACCATGGTTCTCTGGACCCCTCAATGCGTGGGACCCTTTAACTGGATACTTCCAAGAATTATGCTGCAGAGCTTTTGAAATAACCACTACGTGGAGAATTATTTGCCAGTTTTTGCAGCACCTTTCACCATAATTGTGACAAGGTTCGTCTCTGCCTCCTTAAACCAAGCTGGCTGCCATGGACAAAACCATGCTGAGGCCTACCTCACTTGGTATTGCCTATACTTGGTACTGGAGCCTGGCAAGAAGCCAGTCTTTTAAGTATCATTCCACCAACCTTTTTCCATTGTTTTAAAAGGCAGAGCACCTTTTGCCAGTTAGCAAATGAGTTGCTGGAGGGCACGTTGTTGTGTGGGGTCAGGTGGTGTGTGAGGGGGCAGGCGCTCTGCCAGTCCAGTGTTTTTTTTTTTTAATCCTCAGAGAGGAGAAGTTGGCATGTGTGCAGCAGGTGAAAAGTGCGGATCCTGTTTTAGTCTTAGACTGAAACAGGATCCACATTTTCTGCCCGTTCCTTTAAGAATCATTTGACTCTTCTTCCGTGAATCCACCATGGTTCTCTATAACCCTCTATGCGTGGCCCCAGGTAACTAGCTGGTTCCAAGAAGTATGCCATAGAGCTTTTGAAATAACCACTACGTGGAGAATTATTTGCCAGTTTTTGCAGCACCTTTCACCATAATTGTGACAAGGTACTTCTCTGCCTCCTTAATCCCAAGATGGCTGCCAGGGAAAAAACTATGCTGAGGCCTAGCTCACTTGGTGTTGCCGATACTTGGTACGGGAGCGTGGAATAAAACCAGTCTTTCAAGTATCATTCCACCATCCTTTTTCCATTATTTTAAAAGGCATAGCACCGTTTGCCAGTTAGCATAAGAATGAGTCACTGGAGGGGACGTTTTTGTGTGGGGTCGTGTGGTGTGTGTGGGGGGGCAAGCCCTCTGTCAGTCCAGTGGTTTGTTTTTATTATGCCCAGAGAGGAGAAGTGGGCATGTGTGTGGCAGGTGAAAAGTGCGGATCCTGTTTCAGACTTAGACTGAAACAGGATCCGCACTTTTCAGCCCGTTCCTTTAAGACTCCTTTGATTCATTCTCAATGATGGTGGAATGGTGGTGACCTCCTGGATTCGTGCTCCTGGAGTGGAAGGCATGGGTCTCCCACTGCCCACAACCCTAGAGGTTCACTTCCCCACAAGAACGGTGGTGTGAATCCATGGAGAATCAGCGTGGGACAGAGAGAGAGAGCAAGAAAAGACTGAGGTGATTAGGGAAATAAATCACCAAAATCTGGAGAGTGCGGGATGGCCAATAGAGAAGGGAGCACGGGACAGCTGTACCCACCTCACCAGAGAGTGGGGTGGGTTCAGCCCCACAGGAAAGCATCTTGTTCCCCCTCTGACCTCCACACCCACTCAATTGAGGATCTGCCTGAAGTCGGTGCAGAATCGCCACGGGAGATGTGGGGCTCTGCAGAGAGGAGACATTGGCAGGAGGCATTTTGGACCCTGGAGTGCTGTGCGCAGCTGACGCACCTAGCAACTGTCTCCTATACGCGGGCGGTGGGGCTGCTTTGGTCCCGGCTCTAGCAGATGCCAAACTGCCTCGTATAGGTGGGCGGCTGGATTCTCCCGGTCCCCGGCTCCTCTGGCCTCTGCCGGTCCCTGAGCATTCAACCCCAGTGACAGTGATCTGCAGACGGGCGGCCGCCATTGTCGGGGTCCACAGCCTAAACGCTGAGGAGCGATTGGGTACCGGGCGGCTCCCTGGGCGGCTCCCTTCCCTAGTCCACGGACCCTGACTAGGAGCTCCACCTTTGTGTGAACACTGAGTGGTTCCCCAGTCACGAGAGAGTAGAGCGTGGACCTTGCAGACATTGGGGTGGGGCAGACCATCGCCCGCGGGAACTGCAGTGGCTGGGGCGTTGGGCGAATGAGGGCACCGCTCCACTCTCCCTATCCACTGTCTTTCTCACAGAGAGAGACAGAAGCCACCTCGGGAGAGGAAGAGGGGCAGCCCCCCCAGCGGAGCTAGCAAAATCCTGAACAATATGTGAAGGGCTCCCCCTAGTGACAGAGGAGGCAGCTTACCTGGCACTCACAGTGTGCCCCTATCCAGACTAAAGCTGAAAGAAGGGATCTTAAGGATTCATTCAGATGGGAAGGGCTCAGCGAAGGAACTCTAGGAGTATAAAGAATCAAGCTGAAACCATGCCCTCAAAGAGGATTACTAGTTCTCCACCAATTAACACAGAGCAGATTCCAAATAGCAACATGTCACAGGAAGAATTTCAAACATGGATCATAAATACGCTGAACATTATGCAAGAAAAAATGGATAATCAACACAAAGAAACCACAAAAAAGATCCAGGACTTGGAAGAAAAATTCACCAAAGAAATTGAAATACTGAAGAAAAATCAAACTGAACTCCTGGAAATGAAAAATTTATTCAAGGAGCTACAAAACACAGTGGAAAGTCTCAAGAGCAGGGTAGATCAAACAGAAGAAAGAATCTCAGAGATCGAAGATAACACTTTCCAATTAAATAAGGCAGTCACAGAGTTAAAACAAAGAAACATGAGAAATAATCATAGTCTACAAAAAATGTTGGATTATGTGAAGAAGCCTAACGTGAGAGTTATCGGCATTCCTGAGGGTGAAGAAGACAATAAGCAAGGGTTGAATAAAGTATCTGAAGATATAATTGAGGAAAATTTCCCAGGCCTTGCCAAATCTCTAGATACACAGGTTCAAGAAGCTCAAAGAACCTCTGAGAGATTCATACCAAATAGGAAGACACCACGTCATGTAGTTATCAGACTGACCAAAATATCCACTAACGAGGCCCTTCTTCAATCTGTAAGGAGAAAGAAACAAGTAACATACAAAGGAAAGCCCATCCGAATCACGCCAGATTTCTCAACTGAAACCTTACAAGCAAGAAGAGATTGGAGCCCCATTCTCACTCTTCTGAAACAGAATAATGCCCAGCCTAGAATCCTGTACCCAGATAAGCTCAGTTTTATATATGAAGGTGAAATTAAGACATTCTCAGATAAACAAAAACTCAGAGAATTCACCAAGACAAGAGCAGCTTTCCAAGAAGTATTCAAAACAGAGTTACACGTGGTCCAGCACAAGAAGGACCCTCGAATGTAACACTAATCAAGAGATAAATATGAAAACACAGTTATCATAATGGCTCAAGAGAGAAAACAGATCAATGAAATTCAACCCAACATGAGGAACAGCAATCTGTCTCGCTTATCAGTTCTCTCATTAAATGTGAATGGATTGAATTCCCCACTCAAGAGACATGGACTGGCCCAATGGATAAAAAAGATATAAGCCAAGTATCTGCTGTCTTCAGGAAACTCATCTAACCTGCAAGGATGCATTTAGACTGAAAATAAAAGGGTGGAAATCAATATTCCAAGCAAATGGAACCCAAAAGAAAGCTGGCGTGGCAGTTCTAATCTCCGATAACGTAGTTTTTAAATCAACAAAAGTAAAGAAACACAAAGATGGTTACTATATACTGGTGAAGGGTACAATTCAACAAGAAGACATAACTATACTTAACATATATGCACCCGATCTAGGTGCACCCAGATTCATAAAGCAAACCCTACTTGATCTGAACCAAATGATAGATAACAACACTTTAGTAGCCAGAGATTTTAACACGCCACTGACAGTTCAAGACAGATCCTCCAAACAAAAAATAAACAAAGAAATATTGGACGTAAATAGAATGCTAGAACAAATGGGCCTGACTGACATCTACAGGACATTCTACCCAAATACCACTGAATATAAGTTCTTCTCATCAGCTCATGGGACATTCTCCAAGATTGACCATATCTTAGGACATAAAGAATGTCTTAAAAAATTTAAAAATATAGAAATAATACCATGCAGCTTCTCGGATCACAGTGGAATAAAAGTAACAATGAACCCTAACAGAAATCCTCATTTCTACTCAAAGTCATGGAAGCTAAATAACCTTCTCCTGAACAATCATTTTATAAATGAAGAAATCAAGTCAGAAATCAAAAGATTCTTTGAATTAAACGACAAAGGAGATACAACTTATCAAAATCTGTGGGACACAGCTAAAGCAGTCCTGAGAGGAAAATTTATTTCCATAAATGCCTATACCAAAAAGACAGAAAACTTACAAATAGACAATCTAATGAATAGACTCAAAGAGCTGGAGAAGAAAGAAGAGACCAAACCCAAACCCAGCAGAAGGAAATTATTAAGATTAAATCAGAACTAAATGAAAAGGACCATAAGGGAGCATAAGGGAGATTAAACCAAACCATAACGGAGATTAATAAAACCAAAAGTTGGTTCTTTGAAAAAATAAACAAAATTGACACACTTCTGGCTAAACTAACCAAGAGCAGAAAAGAAAAATCTCTTATAACCTCGATCAGGAACACGAAAGGAGTAATCACGACTGATGCCACAGAGATACATGATATCATCTATGAATTCTACAAAAATCTTTATGCACACAAATTAGAAAACCTGGAGGAAATGGACAAATTCTTATAAACACACAGCCTTCCCAGGCTCAACCAGGAAGAAATAGAATTCCTGAATAGACCGATATCTAGATCTGAAATTGAAACAGCAACAAAAAACCTTCCCAAAAAGAAAAGCCCTAGACCAGATGGGTTCACACCTGAATTCTACCATACCTACAAAGAAGAACTGGTGCCCATCGTACATAAACTATTCTCCAATATAGAGAAGGATGGGATTCTCCCCAACACTTTTTACCAAGCCAACATAATCCTGATACCAAATCCAGGAAAGGATGCAACTAAAACAGAGAACTATAGACCAATTTCTCTTATGAATATAGATGCAAAAATTCTCAATAAAATTCTAACAAATCGAATCCAAGTGCTTATCAAAAAAATAATCCATCACGACCAAGTGGGCTTCATCCCAGAGATGCAGGGATGGTTTGACATATGGGAATGTAATTCATCACATAAATAGAAGCAAAAATAAAGATCAGATGATCCTCTCAATAGATGCAGAGAAAGCATTTGACAAAATTCAACACCCTTCTTTGATAAGAACACTTAACAAAATAGGCATAGATGGGGCCTATATAAAAATGATACAAGCCATATACGACAAACCCTCAGCCAACATCATACTGAATGGGGAAAAACTGAAAGCATTCCCACTTCAAACTGGAACCAGACAAGGCTTACCACTGTCCCCATTACTTTTCTACATAGTATTGGAAGTCCTTGCAAGAGCTATCAGGCAAGAGAGCAGAATCAAGGGAGTTGAAATAGGGACAGAAGAGATCAAACTCTCACTCTTTGCTGATGATATGATGTTATATCTATAAAACCCCAAGGTTTCAACCAAGAGACTCCTGGAATTGATCAATGAATTCAGTAAAGTCTCAGGATACAAAATCAATACACACAAATCAGAGGCATTCATATATGCCAATAACAGTCAAATGGAAAACCAAATTAAGGACTCAATACCCTTCAAAATAGCAACAAAGAAAATAAAATACGTAGGAATTTATTTAACTAAGGAGGTAAAGGACCTCTATAGGGAGAACTATGAAACACTGAGGAAGGAAATTGCAGAACATGTAAATAGGTGGAAAACCATACCATGCTCATGGATCGGTAGAATCAACATTGTTAAAATGTCTATACTGCCCAAAGTTATCTACAGATTCAATGCAATCCTTATTAAATTACCAACATCTTTTTTCACAGACATAGGAAAAATAATTTTACGCTTTGTATGGAACCAGGAAAGACCCCGTTTAGCAAAAGCAATCTTAAACAACAAAAACAAAATGGGAAGTATTAATTTGCCAGACTTCAAACTATACTACAAGGCTGTGGTTCTTAAAACAGCCTGGTACTGGCACAAGTGCAGGGACACAGACCAGTGGAACAGAACAGAAAATCCCAATATAAAACCATCCTCATATAGCCATCTAATCTTTGACAAAGCAGACAAAAACATACTCTGGGGAAAAGATTCCTTATTTAATAAATGGTGCTGGGAAAACTGGATATCCACATGTAGAAGACTAAAACAGGACACATAACTCTCACCCCTCACAAAAATCAAATCACAGTGGTTAACAGACTTAAACCTAAGGTCAGAAACTATTAGAATTCTAGAAGAAAATGTAGGAAAGACTCTTACAGACATTGGCCTAGGCAAAGAATTTATGAAGAAGACCCCTAAAGCAATCACAGCAACAACAAAAATAAATAAATGGGACCTGATCAAATTAAAAAGCTTCTGCACAGCCAAAGAAACAGTCACGAGAGTAAATGGACAACCTACAGAATGGGAAAAAATTTTCGCATACTACACATCAGATAAAGGACTGATAACAAGAATCTATTTAGAACTCAGGAAAATCAGTAAGAAAAAATCAAACAACCCTATCAAAAAGTGGGCAAAGGACATAAATAGAAATTTTTCAAAAGAAGATATAAAAATGGCTAACAAACATATGAAAAAGTGTTCAACATCTCTAATCATCAGGGAAATGCAAATCAAAACCACAATGAGATATCACTTAACTCCAGTGGGAATGGCCTTTATCAAAAAGTCCCAAAACTATACATGTTGGTGTGGGTGTGGGGAGATAGGTACATTCATACACTGCTGGTGGGACTGTAAACTAGTGCGGCCCCTGTGGAAAGCAATGTGGAGATACCTTAAACAGATTCAAGTAGACCTACCATTCGATCCAGCAATTCCATTATTGGACATCTACCCAGAAGAACAAAAGTCATTCTATAAAAAAGACACCTGCACCTGAATGATTATAGCAGCACAATTCACAATCACAAAGATGTGGAAACAACCCAAATGCCCATCAATTCATGAATGGATTAGCAAAATGTGGTATATGTATACCATGGAATATTACTCAGCTATTAGAAATAATGGCGATATGGCATCTCTTTGGTTCTCCTGGAGAGAGCTGGATCCCATTCTATTAAGTGAAGTATCCCAAGAATGGAAAAATAAGCACCACATGTACTCACCAGCAAATTGGTTTCCCTGAGTGCACATTTGGGAACAACACCAATTGGGTATCGGACAGAGGTTGGGGCCGGGTGGAAGGGATGGGTGTATACCTACTTGATGAATGTGATGTGCACTGCCTGGGGAATGGACACCCTTCAAGTTCTAACTGGGGGGGATGGGGTGGGGGAGAGGAGGGGTGCACACCTACATGATGAATGTGATGTGCACTGACTAGGGAATGGACAAAATTGAAGCTCAGAATCGGGGGAAAGGGGAGGCATGGGGAATGTATATAGCCTGATCTTTTGTACCCCCATAATGAGCTAACAAACAAACAAACAAACAAAAAAGAATCGTTTGATTCATCAGCTGGGAATACACCATGGTTCTTTAAAGACCTCTATGCGTGGGCCCAGGTAACTGGCTAGTTCCAAGAAGTATGCCACAGAGCTTTTGAAATAACCACTACGTTGAGAATTATTTGCTAGTTTTTGCACCACCTTTCACCATAATTGTGATAAGGTTCTTCCGTGCCTCCTTCAACCCAAGATGGCTGGGGCGGACAAAACTATGCTGAGGCCTAGTTCACTTGGTGTTGCCGATAGTTGGTACTGGAGCCTGGCAAGAAGCCATGCTATTAAGAGTCATTCCACCATCCTTTCTCCATCATTTTAAAAGGCAGAACACCTTTTTCCAGTTATCATAAGAATGAGTTGCTGGAGGGGACGTTTTTGAGTGGGGTCGGGTGGTGCGTTGAGGGGAAGGCTCTCTGTCTGTCTGGTGGTTTGTCTTTATTATGCCCAAAGAGGAGAGGTGGGCATGTGTGTGGCAGGTGAAAAGTACGGATCCTGTTTCAGTCTTAGACTGAAACAGGATCTGCACTTTTCAGCCAGTTCCTTTACGAATCCTTTGATTCATCAGCTGGGAATCCACCATGGCTGTCGAGACCCCTCTATGTGTGGGCCCAGGTAACTGGCTAGTTCCAAGATGTATGCCGTAGAGCTTTTGAAATAACCACTACGTTGAGAATTGTTTGCCAGTTTTTGCAGCACCTTTGACCATAATTGTGATAAGGTTCATCTGTGCCTCCTTAAACCCAAGCAGGCTGCCACGGACAAAACTATGCTGAGGCCTAGCTCCCTTGGTGTACTGATACATTTTACTGGAGCCTGGCAAGAAGCCATTTTTTTTAAGTACAATTCCACCGTCTTTTCTCCATTAGTTTAAAAGGCAGTGCACCTTTAGCCAGTTAGCATAAAGATGAGTCACTGGAGCGGCTTTTTGTGTGGGGTTGGGTGTGTGTGGGAGGGCAGGCCCTCTGTCAGTCCGGTGGTTTGTTTTTATTATTCCCAGAGAGGAGAAGCGGGCATGTATGTGGCAGGTGAAAACTTTGGATCCTGTTTCAGTCTGAAACAGTATCTCCGCTTTTGAGCCTGTTCCTTTTGGAATCCTTTAATTCATCAGTTGGGAATCCACCATGGTTCTCTAGACCTCCCTGAGCGTGGGCCCAGGTAACTGGCTAGTTCCAAGAAGTATGCCGCAGAGCTTTGGAAATAACCACTACATTGAGTATTATTTGCCAGTT
This sequence comes from Eulemur rufifrons, assembly GCF_041146395.1. Lineage (NCBI taxonomy): Eukaryota > Metazoa > Chordata > Mammalia > Primates > Lemuridae > Eulemur > Eulemur rufifrons. The sequence continues at coordinate 716,366 of NW_027182815.1, read as the reverse complement.
TTTGCAGCAACTTTCACAATGATTGTGAAAAGGTTAGGCAGTGCATCCTGAAACCCAAGCTGGCTTCCACAGAAAAAACTACGGTTAGGCCAATCTCCCTTGGAGTTGCCGATAATTGGTACTGGTCCGTGGCAAGAAGCCATTCCTTTAAGTATCATTCCACCTTCCTTTCACAACTATTTTAAAAGGCAGAGCACCTATTGCCATTTAGCTTAAGGATGAGTCGCTGGAGGAAACGTTTTTGTGTGGGGTGGGAGAGGCAGAGCCAGGCCCTCTGTCAGTCCAGTGGTTTGTTTTTATTATCCCCGGAGAGGAGAAGTGGACATGTGTGTGGCAAGTGAAAAGTGTGGATCCTGTTTCAGTCTTAGACTGATACAGGATCGGCACTTTTCATCCTGTTCCTTTAAGAATCCTTTGCTTCATCAGCTGGGAATCCACCATAGTTCTCTACACCCCACAATGTGTGGGCCCACTTAACAGGCTAGTTCAAAGAAGTATGCCACAGAGCATTTGAAATAACCACTACCATGGAAATTATTTGCCAGCTTTTCCAGCACTTTTACCATAATTTTGATAAGGTTCATTTGTGCTTCCTTAAACCCTAGATGGCTTCCATGGACAAACCTATACTGAGGGTTCTCTCGCTTGGTGTTGCCAATACTTGGTACGGGAGTCTGACAAGAATCCAGTCTTTTAATTATCATTGCACCATCCTTTCTCCCTTATATTAAAAGGTGAGCAACTTTCGGCAGTTAGCATAAGGATGAGTCAACGGAGGGGATGTTTTTGGGTGGGATCGGGGTGGTTTGGGGGACAGTCCCTCTGTCAGTCTGGTTGTTTGTGTTTATTATGCCCAGACAGGGAAGTGGATATATTTGTGGCAGGTGAAATGTGCGGATCCTGTTTCAGTTAGACTGAAACAGTATCCGCACTTTTCAGCTGGTTCCATTAAAAATCCTTTGATTCATCAGCTGGGAATCCACCATGGTTCCTTAGAAGCCTCCATGCATGGGCCCATGAACTGGCCTGTACCAAGATGTATGCTGCACAGCTTTTGAGATAAACACTACGTGTAGAATTATTTGCCAGTTTCTGCAGCACATATCACCATAATTGTGATAAGGATCGTCTGTGCCTCCTTAAACACAAGATGGCTGCCACGGAGAAAACTATGCTGAGGCCTAGGTCACTTGGATTTCACGACACTTGTTACTAGAGGCTGGAAGGAGGCCATTCTTTTAAGTATCATTCCACCATACTTTCCCCATTATTTTAAAATGCACGGAAAGCTTTGCAAGTTAGCATAATAATTAGTAGCTGGAGGGGACATTTTTATTTGTGGGGTCGGTGTGGGTGGGGGGCGCAGGCCCTCTGTCAGTTCGCTGGATTGTTTTTATTTTCCCCAGACCGGAGAAGTGGGCATGTGTGTGGCAGGTGAAAAGTTCGGATCCCGTTTCTGTCTTAGACTGAAACAGAAACCGCACTTTTCACCCCGTTCCATTAAGAATCCCTTGCTTCATCAGCTGGGAATCCACCATGGGCCTCTAGACTGCTCTATGCGTGGGCCCAGTTAACTGGCTAGTTCAAAGAATTATGCCGCAGAGCTTTTCAAGTAACCACTACCATGAGAATTACTTGACCGCTTTTGCAGCACCTTTCACCATAATTGTGATAAGGTTCATCTGTGCCTCCTTAAACCCAAGATGGCTGCCAGGGACAAACGTGTGCTGAGGCCTAGGTGACTTGCTGTTGCGAATACTTGGTATGGGAGTCTGGCAATAAGCCAGTCTTTTAGGTATAATTCCACCATTCTATCTCCATTATTTTAAAAGGCAGAGGACGTATTGCCAGATAGCATAAGGATCAGTCGCTGGAGGGCACGATTTAGTGTGGGGTGGTGGGGGGCGGGGGCAGGCCATCTGTCAATCCGATGGGTTGTTTTTGTTATCCCTAGAGAGGAGAAGTGGGCATGTGTGTTGCAGGCAAAAAGTCAGAATCCTGTTTCAGTCAGGATCTGCACTTTTCAGCCTGTTCCTTTAAGAATCCTTAGATTCATCACCTTGGAATCCACCATGGTTCTCTAGACCCCTCTATGCGTGGGCCCAGGTAACTGGCTTCTTCCAAGAAGTATGCCACAGAGCTTTTGAATTAAACAGTACGTTGAGAATTATTTGCCGGGTTTTCAGCACGTTTCACCATAATTATGATAAAGTTTGTATGTGCCTCCTTAAACCCAACATGGCTGCCACGGGCATAACTATGCTGAGGCGTAGCTGACTTGGTGTTGCCTATTTTTGTTAGTGGAGACTGACAAGAAGCCATTCTTCTAAGTATCACTCCACCGTCCTTTCTCCATTGTTTAAAAATGCAGGGAAATTTTGCAAGTTAGCATAATAATTAGTAGCTGGAGGGGAATTTTTTTGGGGGGGATCTGCGTGGGTGGAAGGGGGGCAGGCCCTTTGTCAGTTCGCTGCTTTGTTTTTATTATCCCCAGAGAGGAAAAGTGGGCATGTGTGTGGCAGGTGAAAAGTGTGCGTCCTGTTTCAGTCTTAGACAGACACAGGATCTGCACTTTTCACCCCGTTCCATTAAGAATCCTTTGCTTCATCAGCTGGGAATCCACCATGGTTCTCTAGACCCCTCTTTTAGTGCACACAGAAAACTGCCTGGTTCCAAGAAGTTTTCCTCAGAGCTTTTGAAATAACCACTACTATGGAAATTATTTGCCAGCTTTTCCAGCACTTTTACCATAATTTTGATAAGGTTCATCTGTGCTTCCTAAAACCCTAGATGGCAGCCACGGACAAACCTATGCTGACACCTAGGTCACTTCCTGTTGCCAATAATTGGTATGGGAGTCTGGCAAAAGGCCAGTATTTTAAGTATAATTCCACCATCCTATCTTCATTATTTTAAAACGCAGAGGACCTTTCGCCAGATAGCATAAGGATGAGTCGCTGGAGGGGACCTTTTTGTGTACAGTGTTGGGGGGCGGGGGAGGACATCTGTCAATCCGATTGATTGTTTTTATTATCCCTAGAGAGGAGAAGTGGGCATGTGTGTTGCAGGCAAAAAGTGCATATAGTGTTTCAGTCTCAGACTGAAAGAGGATCCGCACTTTTCAGCCTGTTCCTTTAAGAATCCTTTGATTCATCACCTGGGAATCCATCATGGTTCTCTAGACCCCTCTATGTGTGGGCCCAGAAAACTGCCGGGTTCCAAGAAGTATTCCACAGAGCTTTTGAAAAAACCACTACGTTGAGAATTATTTGCCAGGTTTTGCAGCACCTTTCATCATAATTGTCATAAGGTTCGTCTCGAGATGGCTGCCATGGACAAAACTATGCTGAGGCCGAGCTCACTTTGTGTGGCCGATCCTTGGTACTGGAGACTGGAAAGAATACATTCTTTTAAGTATCATTTCACCATCCTTCTCCACTATTTTAAAAGTCAGAGCACCTTTTGGCAGTTAGAATAACAAGGAGTCGCTGGACGGGAAGTTTTTATGTGGGGTCTGGGGGCTGGTGCGGCAAGCCCTCCGCCAGTTCTGTGGTTTCTTTTTATTATCCCCAGAGAGGAGAAGTGGGCATGTGTTTGGCAGGTGAAAAGTGCAGATCCTGTTTCAGAGTATGAAACAGGATCCGCATGTTCATCCTGTTCCTTTAAGAATCCTTTGCTTCATCAGCTGGGAATCCACCATAGTTTTCTACACCGCACTATGCGTGGGCCCAGTTAACTGGCTAGTTCAAAGAAGTATGCCGCAGAGCTTTTGAAATAACCACTACCATGAGAATTATTTAACAGCTTTCGCAGCACCTTTTATTATAATTGTTATAAGGTTCATCTGTGTCTCCTTAAACGCAAGATGGCTGCCATGGACAAACCTATGCTGAGGCCTACGTCACTTGCTGTTGCCAATACTTGGTATGGGAATCTGGCAATAAGCCAGTCTTTTAGGTATAATTCTACCATCCTATCTCCAGTTTTTTAAAAGGCTTATGACCTTTCACCAGATAGCATAAGGACGAGTCGCTGGAGCAGACTATTTTGTGTGGGGTGGTGGGGGCCGGGGGCAGGGCATCTGTAAATCCGATGGGCTGTTTTTGTTATCCCTAGAGATGAGAAGGGCGAATGTGTGTTGCAGGCAAAATGTGCGGATCCTGTTTCACACTTAGACTGAAACAGGATCTGCACTTTTGAGCCTGTTCCTTTAAGAATCCTTTGATTCATCACCTGGGAATCCACCATGGTTCTCTAGACCTCTCTTTGCATGGGCACAGGTAACTGGCTTGTTCCAAGAAGTATGCGACAGAGCTTTTGAATTAACCAGTACTTTTAGAATTGTCAGGTTTTTAGCATGTTTAAACGTAATTGTGATAACGTTTGAATGTGCCTCCTTAAACCCAAGATGGCTGCCACGGATATAAATATGCTGAGGCATAGCTGACTTGTTGATGCCTATTTTTGTTAGTGGAGACTGACAAGAAGACATTCTTCTAAGTATCATCCCAACATCATTTTTCCATTGCGTAAAAATGGAGGGAAATTTTGCAAGTTAGTATTATAATTAGATGTAGGGTACGTATTTTTTTTTCTTTTTTTGTGGGGTAGGAGTGGATGGGCGTTTCAGGCCCTCTGTGAGTTCGCTGGTTTTCTTTTATTATCCCCAGAGAGGACAAGTGGGCATGTGTTTGGCAGGTGAAAAGTGTGGATTCTATTTCAGAGAATTAAACAGGATCCACATGGTCATCCCATTCCTTTAAAAATCCTTTGCTTCATCAGCTGGGAATCCACCATGGTTCTATATACTCCTCTATGCGTTGGCACAGGTAACTGGCTTGTTCCAAGAAGTATGCCGCAGAGCTTTTCAATTAACCAGTACGTTGAAAATTATTTGCAGGTTTTCAGCATTTCACCCTAATTGTAATAACGTTTGTATGTGCCTCCTGAAACCCAAGATGGCTGCCACGGACATAACTATGCTGAGGTGTAGCCGACATGGTGTTGCCTATTTTTGTCAGCGGAGACTAACAAGAAGCCATTCTAAGTATAAGCCCACCGTCATTTTTCCATTGTTAAAAAATGCAGGGAAATTTTGCAAGTTAGCTTTATAATTAGTAGCTGGAGGGTACGTTTTTTTTTTTTTTTTCCGTCGGGTCGGTGTCAATGGGGGGGTCAGGCCCTTTATAAATTTGCTGGTTTGTTTTTATTATCCCCAGAGAGGAGAAGTCGGCATTTGATGGCAGCTGAAAAGTGCGGATACTCTTTCAGAGAATTAAACAGCATTCACATGGTCATCCCGTTCCTTTAAGAATCCTGGAAGGGCGCGGTGGCTCACGCCTGTAATCCTAGCACTCTGGGAGGCCGAGGCGGGTGGATCGCTCGAGGTCAGGAGTTCGAGACCAGCCTGAGCAAGAGCGAGACCCCGTCTCTACTAAAAATAGAAAGACATTATATGGACAACTAAAAATCTATATAGAAAAAATTAGCCGGGCATAGTGGCGCATGCCTGTAGTCCCAGCTACTCGGGAGGCTGAGGCAGTAGGATCGTTTAAGCCGAGGAGTCTGAGGTTGCTGTGAACTAAGCTGACGCCACGGCACTCACTCTAGCCTGGGCAACAAATTGAGACTCTGTCTAAACAAAAAAAAAAAAAAAAAAAAAAAAATCCTTTGCTTCATCAGCTGGGAATCCACCATGGTTCTATATACTCCTCTATGCGTGGGCACAGGTACCTGGCTTGTTCCAAGAAGTATGCCGCAGAGCTTTTCAATTAACCACTACGTTGAAAATTATTTGCAGGTTTTCAGCGTTTCACCATAATTGTGATAAGGTTGGTATGTGCCTGCTGAAACCCAAGATGGCTGCCACGGACATAACTATGCTGAGGCGTAGCTCACTTGGTGTTTCCTATTTTTGTCAGTGGAGACTGACAAGAAGCCATTCTTCTAAGTATCATCCCACCATGATTTTTCCATTGTTTAAAAATGCAGGGAAATTGTGCAAGTTAGCATTATAATTAGTAGCTGGAGGGTACTATTTTTTTTTTTGTGGTGTCGGTGTGGATGGGGGTGCAAGGCCCTCTAGATGTTCGCTGGTTTGTTTTTATTATCCCCAGAGAGGAGAAGTGGGCATGTTGTTGGCAGGTGAAAAGTGCGGATTCTGTTTCAAAGAATTAAACAGGATCCGCATGGTCATCCGCTTCCTTTAAGAATCCTTTGCTTCATCAGCTGGGAAACCACCATGGTTCTATATACTCCCGTATGGGTGGGCACAGGTGACTGGGTTGTTCCAATAAGTATGCCACAGAGGTTTTCAAATAAAAAGTACATTGAAAATTATTTGCAGGTGTTCAGCGTTTCATCATAATTGCGACAACGTTTGTATGTGCCTTGAAACCCAAGATGGCTGCTACAGACATAACTATGCCGAGGAGTAGCTGACTTGGTTTTGCCGATTTTTGTTAGCGGAGACTGACAAGAAGCCATTCTTCTAATTATCATGCCGCCATCATTTTTCCGTTGGTTAAAAATGAAGGGAAATTTTGGAACTTAGCATTATAATTAGTAGCTGGAGGGTACGGTTTTTTTTGTGTGTGGTCGATGTGGATGGGGGGCGTCAGGCCCTCTGTCAGTTCGCTGGTTAGTTTTTATTATCCCCAGAGAGGAGAAGTGGGCATGTGTTTGGCAGGAGAAAAGGGCGGATTCTGTTTCAGAGAATTAACGATGATCCCCATGGTCATCCCGTTCCTTTAATAATCCTTTACTTCATCAGCTGGAAATCCACCATGGTTCTATATACTCCTCTTTGCGTGGGAACAGGTAACTGGCTTGTTCCAAGAAGTATGCCGCAGAGCTTTTCAATTAACCACTACGTTGAAAATTATTTGCAGGTGTTCAGCGTTTCACCATAATTGTGATAACGTTTGTTTGTGCCTCCTGAAACCCAAGGTGGCTGCCACGAAGTTAAGGATGCTGAGGCGTAGCTGATTTGGTTTTGCCTATTTTTGTTAGTGGAGACTGACAAGAATCCATTCTTCTAAGTATCATCTCACCATCATTATTCCATTGTTTAAAAATGCAGGAAAATTTTGCAAGTTAGCATTATAATTAGTAGCTGGAGGGTACTTTTTTTTTTTTGTGGGGTCAGTGTGGATGGGTTGGTCAGGCCATCTGTCAATTCACTGGTTTGTTTTTATTATCCCCAGAGAGGAGAAGTGGGCATGTGTTTGGCAGGTGAAAAGTGCGGATTCTGTTTCAGAGAATTAAACAGGATCCGCATGGTCATCTCATTCCTTTAAGAATCCTTTGCTTCATCAGCTGGGATTCCACCATGTTTCTATATACTCCTCTATGCGTGGGCACAGGTACCTGGCTTGTTCCAAGAAGTATGCCGCAGAGCTTTTCAATTAACCACTACGTTGAAAATTATTTGCAGGTTTTCAGCGTTTCACCATAATTTTGATAACGTGTGTATGTGCCTACTGAAACCAAATATGGCTGCTACGGACATAACTATGCTGAGGCGTAGCTGACTTGGTGTTGCCTATTTTTCTCAGTGGAGACTGACAAGAAGCCATTCTTCTAAGTATCATCCCACCATCATTTCTCCATTGTTTAAAAATGCAGGGAAATTTTGCAAATTGGCATTATAATTAGTAGCTGGACGGTACTTTTTTTTTTGTGGGGTCGGTCAGGATGGGTGTTCAGGGCCTTTGTCAGATCGCTGGTTTGTTTTTATTAACGCCAGAGAAGAGTAGTGGGCATGTGTTTGGTAGGTGAAAAGTGTGGATTCTGTTTCAGAGAATTAAACAGTATCCGCATGGTCATCTCATTCCTTTAAGAATGCTTTGCTTCATCAGCTGGGATTCCACCATGTTTCTATATACTCCTCTATGCGTGGGCACAGGCACCTGGCTTGTTCCAAGAAGTATGCTGGAGAGTTTTCAAATTAACCAGTACGTTGAAAATTATTTGCAGGTTTTCAGCGTTTCACCATAATTTTGATAACGTTTGTATGTGCCTCCTGAAACCCAAGAAGGCTGCGACGGAGATAACTATGCTGAGGAGTAGCTGACTTGGTGTTGCCTATTTTTGTTAGTGGGGACAGACAAGAAGCCATTCTTCTAAGTATCATCCCACCACCATTTTTCCATTGTTTTAAAATGCAGGGAAATTTTGCAAGTTAGCATTATAATTAGTAGCTGGAGGGTTCGGTTTTTTTTTGTGTGTGGTCGATGTGGATGGGGGGGGTCAGGCCCTCTGTCAGTTCGCTGGTTAGTTTTTATTATAACCAGAGAGGAGAAGTGGGCATGTGTTTGGCAGGAGAAAAGGGCGGATTCTGTTTCAGAGAATTAACGATGATCCCCATGGTCATCCCGTTCCTTTAATAATCCTTTACTTCATCAGCTGGAAATCCACCATGGTTCTATATACTCCTCTTTGCGTGGGAACAGGTAACTGGCTTGTTCCAAGAAGTATGCCCCAGAGCTTTTCAATTAACCACTACGTTGAAAATTATTTGCAGGTGTTCAGCGTTTCACCATAATTGTGATAACGTTTGTTTGTGCCTCCTGAAACCCAAGATGGCTGCCACGAACATAAAGATGCTGAGGCGTAGCTGACTTGGTTTGGCCTATTTTTGTTAGTGGAGACTGACAAGCATCCATTCTTCTAAGTGTCATCTCACCATCATTTTTCCATTGTTTAAAAATGCAGGAAAATTTTGCAAGTTAGCATGATAATTAGTAGCTGGAGGCTACGGTGTTTTTTTTTTTTTTTTCCTGTGGGGTCGGTGTGGATGTGTTGGTCAGGCTCCTGTCAGTTCGCTGGTTTGTTTTTATTATCCCCAGAGAGGAGAAGTGGGTATTAGTATGGCAGGTGAAAACTGCGGATCTGTTTCAGAGAATTAAACAGGATCCGCATGGTAATCCCGTTCCTTTAAGAATCCTTTGCTTCATGAGCTGGGAATCCACCATGGTTCTATATACTTCTCTATGCGTGGGCACAGGAAACTGGCTTGTTCCAAGAAGTATGCCTCAGAGCTTTTCAATTAACCAGTATGTTGAAAATCCTTTGCAGGTTTTCAGCGTTTCACCATAATTGTGATAACGTTTGTATGTGCCTACTGAAACCAAATATGGCTGCTACGGACATAACTATGCCAAGGCGTAGCTGACTTGGTGTTACCTATTTTTGTCAGTGGAGACTGACAAGAAGCCATTCTTCTAAGTATCATCCCACCATCATTTCTCCATTGTTTAAAAATGCAGGGAAATTTTGCAAATTAGCATTATAATTAGTAGCTGGTGGGTACTTTTTTTTTTTGTGGGGTCGGTCAGGATGGGTGTTCAGGCCCTCTGTCAGTTCGCTGGTTAGTTTTTATATTCCCCAGAGAGGAGAAGTGGGCATGTGTTTGGCAGGAGAAACGGGCGGATTCTGTTTCAGAGAATTAACGATGATCCCCATGGTCATCCCGTTCCTTTAATAATCCTTTACTTCATCAGCTGGAAATTCACCATGGTTCTATATACTCCTATTTGCGTAGGAACAGGTAACTGGCTTGTTCCAAGAAGTATGCCGCAGAGCTTTTAAATTAACCAGTACGTTGAAAATTATTTGCAGGTGTTCAGCGGTCACCATAATTGTGATAACGTTTGTTTGTGCCTCCTGAAACCCAAGAAGGCTGCGACGGACATAACAATGCTGAGGAGTAGCTGACTTGGTGTTGCCTATTTTTGTTAGTGGAGACAGACAAGAAGCCATTCTTCTAAGTATCATCCCACCACCATTTTTCCATTGTTTTCAAAGGCAGGGAAATTTTGCAAGTTAGCATTATAATTAGTGGTTGGAGGGTACGGATTTTTTTTTGTGTGTGGTCGATGTGGATAGGGGGGTCAGGCCCTCTGTCAGTTCGCTGGTTAGTTTTTATTATCCCCAGAGAGGAGAAGTGAGCATGTGTTTGGCAGGTGAAAAGGGCGGATTCTGTTTCAGAGAATTAACGATGTTTCCCATGGTCATCCCGTTCCTTTAATAATCCTTTACTTCATCAGCTGTAAATCCACCATTGTTCTATATACTCCTCTTTGCATGGGAACAGGTAAGTGACTTGTTCCAAGAAGTATGCCGCAGAGTTTTTCAATTAACCAGTACGTTGAAAATTATTTGCAGGTGTTCAGCGTTTCACCATAATTGTGATAACGTTTGTTTGTGCCTCCTGAAACCCAAGAAGGCTGCGACGGTCATAACTATGCTGAGGCGTAGCTGACTTTGTTTTGCCTATTTTTGTTAGTGGAGATTGACAAGAAACCATTCTTCTAAGTATCATCTCACCATCATTTTTCCATTGTTTAAAACTGCAGGAAAATTTTGCAAGTTAGCATTATAATTAGTAGCTGGAGTCTACGGTGTTTTTTTTTTTTTTTTTCCTGTGTGGTCGGTGTGGATGTGTTGGTCAGGCCCTCTGTCAGTTCGCTGGTTTGTTTTTATTATCCCCAGAGAGGAGAAGTTGGTATTAGTATGGCAGGTGAAAACTGCGGATCTGTTTCAGAGAATTAAACAGGATCCGCATGGTAATCCCGTTCCTTTAAGAATCCTTTGCTTCATGAGCTGGGAATCCACCATGGTTGTATATACTTCTCTATGCGTGGGCACAGGAAACTGGCTTGTTCCAAGAAGTATGCCTCAGAGCTTTTCAATTAACCAGTATGTTGAAAATCCTTTGCAGGTTTTCAGCGTTTCCCCATAATTGTGATAACGTGTGTATGTGCCTACTGAAACCAAATATGGCTGCTACGGACATAACTATGCTGAGGCGTAGCTGACTTGGTGTTGCCTATTTTTCTCAGTGGAGACTGACAAGAAGCCATTCTTCTAAGTATCATCCCACCATCATTTCTCCATTGTTTAAAAATGCAGGGAAATTTTGCAAATTGGCATTATAATGAGTAGCTGGAGGGTACTTTTTTTTTTTTTGTGGAGTGGGTCAGGATGGGTGTTGAGGCCCTCTGTCAGATCGCTGGTTTGTTTTTATTATCCCCAGAGAAGAGTAGTGGGCATGTGTTTGGCAGGTGAAAAGTGCGGATTCTGTTTCAGAGAATTAAACAGGATCCGCATGGTCATCTCTTTCCTTTAAGAATCCTTTGCTTCATCAGTTGGGATTCCACCATGTTTCTATATACTCCTCTATGCGTGGGCACAGGTACCTGGCTTGTTCCAAGAAGTATGCTGGAGAGTTTTCAAATTAACCAGTACGTTGAAAATTATTTGCAGGTTTTCAGCGTTTCACCGTAATTTTGATAACGTTTGTATGTGCCTCCTGAAACCCAAGAAGGCTGCGAAGGACATAACTATGCTGAGGAGTAGCTGACTTGGTGTTGCCTATTTTTGTTAGTGGAGACAGACAAGAAGCCATTCTTCTAAGTATCATCCCACCACCATTTTTCCATTGTTTTAAAATGCAGGGAAATTTTGCAAGTTAGCATTATAATTAGTAGCTGGACGGCACGGTTTTTTTTTTGTGTGGTCGATGTGGATGGGGGGTTCAGGCCCTCTGTCAGTTCGCTGGTTAGTTTTTATTATCCCCAGAGAGGAGAAGTGAGCATGTGTTTGGCAGGTGAAAAGGGCGGATTCTGTTTCAGAGAATTAACGATGATTCCCATGGTCATCCCGTTACTTTAATAATCCTTTACTTCATCAGCTGTAAATCCACCATTGTTCTATATACTCCTCTTTGCATGGGAACAGGTAAGTGACTTGTTCCAAGAAGTATGCCGCAGAGTTTTTCAATTAACCACTACGTTGAAAATTATTTGCAGGTGTTCAGCGTTTCACCATAATTGTGATAACGTTTGTTTGTGCCTCCTGAAACCCAAGAAGGCTGCGACGGTCATAACTATGCTGAGGCGTAGCTGACTTTGTTTTGCCTATTTTTGTTAGTGGAGATTGACAAGAAACCATTCTTCTAAGTATCATCTCACCATCATTTTTCCATTGTTTAAAAATGCAGGAAAATTTTGCAAGTTAGCATTATAATTAGTAGCTGGAGTCTACGGTGTTTTTTTTTTTTTTTTCCTGTGTGGTCGGTGTGGATGTGTTGGTCAGGCCCTCTGTCAGTTCGCTGGTTTGTTTTTATTATCCCCAGAGAGGAGAAGTTGGTATTAGTATGGCAGGTGAAAACTGCGGATCTGTTTCAGAGAATTAAACAGGATCCGCATGGTAATCCCGTTCCTTTAAGAATCCTTTGCTTCATGAGCTGGGAATCCACCATGGTTATATATACTTCTCTATGCGTGGGCACAGGAAACTGGCTTGTTCCAAGAAGTATGCCTCAGAGCTTTTCAATTAACCAGTATGTTGAAAATCCTTTGCAGGTTTTCAGCGTTTCCCCATAATTGTGATAACGTGTGTATGTGCCTACTGAAACCAAATATGGCTGCTACGGACATAACTATGCTGTGGCGTAGCTGACTTGGTGTTGCCTATTTTTCTCAGTGGAGACTGACAAGAAGCCATTCTTCTAAGTATCATCCCACCATCATTTCTCCATTGTTTAAAAATGCAGGGAAATTTTGCAAATTGGCATTATAATGAGTAGCTGGAGGGTACTTTTTTTTTTTTGTGGAGTCGGTCAGGATGGGTGTTGAGGCCCTCTGTCAGATCGCTGGTTTGTTTTTATTATCCCCAGAGAAGAGTAGTGGGCATGTGTTTGGCAGGTGAAAAGTGCGGATTCTGTTTCAGAGAATTAAACAGGATCCGCATGGTCATCTCTTTCCTTTAAGAATCCTTTGCTTCATCAGTTGGGATTCCACCATGTTTCTATATACTCCTCTATGCGTGGGCACAGGTACCTGGCTTGTTCCAAGAAGTATGCTGGAGAGTTTTCAAATTAACCAGTACGTTGAAAATTATTTGCAGGTTTTCAGCGTTTCACCGTAATTTTGATAACGTTTGTATGTGCCTCCTGAAACCCAAGAAGGCTGCGACGGACATAACTATGCTGAGGAGTAGCTGATTTGGTGTTGCCTATTTTTGTTAGTGGAGACAGACAAGAAGCCATTCTTCTAAGTATCATGCCACCACCATTTTTCCATTGTTTTAAAATGCAGGGAAATTTTGCAAGTTAGCATTATAATTAGTAGCTGGACGGCACGGTTTTTTTTTTGTGTGGTCGATGTGGATGGGGGGTTCAGGCCCTCTGTCAGTTCGCTGGTTAGTTTTTATTATAACCAGAGAGGAGAAGTGGGCATGTGTTTGGCAGGAGAAAAGGGCGGATTCTGTTTCAGAGAATTAACGATGATCCCCATGGTCATCCCGTTCCTTTAATAATCCTTTACTTCATCAGCTGGAAATCCACCATGGTTGTATATACTCCTCTTTGCGTGGGAACAGGTAACTGGCTTGTTCCAAGAAGTATGCCACAGAGCTTTTCAATTAACCACTACGATGAAAATTATTTGCAGGTGTTCAGGGTTTCACCATAATTGTGATAACGTTTGTTTGTGCCTCCTGAAACCCAAGATGGCTGCCACGAACAAAACGATGCTGAGGCGTAGTTGATTTGGTATTGCCTATTTTTGTTAGTGGAGATTGACAAGAATCCATTCTTCTAAGTATCATCTCACCATCATTTTTCCATTGTTTAAAAATGCAGGAAAATTTTGCAAGTTAGCATTATAATTAGTAGCTGGAGGCTACGGTGTTTGTTTTTTTTTTTTTTTTTCGTGTGGGGTCGGTGTGAATGTGTTGGTCAGGCCCTCTGTCAGTTCGCTGGTTTGTTTTTATTATCCCCAGAGAGGAGAAGTGGGTATTAGTATGGCAGGTGAAAACTCTGGATCTGTTTCAGAGAATTAAACAGGATCCGCATGATAATCCCGTTCCTTTAAGAATCCTTTGCTTCATGAGCTGGGAATCCACCATGGTTCTATATACTTCTCTATGCGTGGGCACAGGAAACTGGCTTGCTCCAAGAAGTATGCCTCAGAGCTTTTCAATAAACCAGTATGTTCAAAATCCTTTGCAGGTTTTCAGTGTTTCACCATAATTGTGATAACGTGTGTATGTGTCTCCTGAAACCCAATATGACTGCCAAAGACATAAGTATGCTGAGGCGTAGCTGACTTCGTGTTGCCTATTTTCGTTAGTGGAGACAGACAAGAAGCCATTCTTCTAAGTATCATCCCACCACCATTTTTCCATTGTTTTAATATGCAGGGAAATTTTGCAAGTTAGCATTATAATTAGTAGCTGGAGGGTACGGTTTTTTTTTGTGTGTGGTCGATGTGGATGGGGGGGGGGTCAGGCCCTCTGTCAGTTCGCTGGTTTGTTTTTATTATCCCCAGAGAGGAGAAGTGGGCATGTGTTTGGCAGCTGAAAAGGGCGGATTCTGTTTCAGAGAATTAACGATGATCCCCATGCTCATCGCGTTCCTTTAATAATCCTTTACTTCATCAGCTGGAAATCCACGATGGTTCTATATACTCCTCTTTGTGTGGGCACAGGTACCTGGCTTGTTCCAAGAAGTATGCCGCAGAGCTTTTCAATTAACCACTACGTTGAAAATTATTTGCAGGTGTTCAGCGTTTCACCATAATTGTGATAACGTTTGTTTGTGCCTCCTGAAACCCAAGATGGCTGCCACGAACATAACGATGCTGAGGCGTAGCTGACTTGGTTTTGCCTATTTTTGTTAGTGGAGACTGACAAGAATCCATTCTTCTAAGTATCATCTCACCATCATTTTTCCATTGTTTAAAAATGCAGTAAAATTTTGCAAGTTAGCATTATAATTAGTAGCTGGAGGCTACGGTGTTTTTTTTTTTTTCGTGTGGGGTCGGTGTGGATGTGTTGGTCAGGCCCTCTGTCAGTTCGCTGGTTATTTTTTATTATCCCCAGAGAGGAGAAGTGGGCATGTGTTTGGCAGGTGAAAAGGGCGGATTCTGTTTCAGAGAATTAACGATGATCCCCATGGTCATCCCGTTCCTTTAATAATCCTTTACTTCTTCAGCTGGAAATCCACCATGGTTCTATATACTCCTCTTTGCGTGGGAACAGGTAACTGGCTTGTTCCAAGAAGTATGCCGCAGAGCTTTTCAATTAGCCAGTACGTTGAAAATTATTTGCAGGTGTTCAGCGTTTCACCATAATTGTGATAACGTTTGTTTGTGCCTCCTGAAACCCAAGAAGGCTGCGACGGACATAACTATGCTGGGGAGTAGCTGACTTGGTGTTGCCTATTTTTGTTAGTGGAGACTGACAAGAAGCCATTCTTCTAAGTATCATCCCACCACCATTTTTCCATTGTTTTAAAATGCAGGGAAATTTTGCAAGTTAGCATTATAATTAGTAGCTGGAGGGTACGGATTTTTTTTGTGTGTGTGGTCGATGTGGATGTTTTGATCAGGCCCTCTGTCAGTTCACTGGTTAGTTTTTATTATCCCCAGAGAGGAGAAATGGGCATGTGTTTGGCAGGTGAAAAGGGCGGATTCTGTTTCAGAGAATTAACGATGATCCCCATGGTCATCCCGTTCCTTTAATAATCCTTAACTTCATCAGCTGGAAATCCACCATGGTTCTATATACTCGTCTTTGGGTGGGAACAGGTAAGTGGCTTGTTCCAAGAAGTATGCCGCAGAGCTTTTCTATTAACCAGTACGATGAAAATTATATGCAGGTGCTCAGCGTTTCACCATAATTGTGATAACGTTTGTTTGTGCCTCCTGAAACCCAAGAAGGCTGCGACGGACATAACTATGCTGAGGAGTAGCTGACTTGGTGTTGCCTATTTTTGTTAGTGGAGACTGACAAGAAGCCATTCTTCTAAGTATCATCCCACCACCATTTTTCCATTGTTTTAAAATGCAGGGAAATTTTGCAAGTTAGCATTATAATTAGTAGCTGGAGGGTACGGTTTTTTTTTGTGTGTGGTTGATGTGGATTGGGGGGGTCAGGCCCTCTGTCAGTTCGCTTGTTAGTGTTTATTATCCCCAGAGAGGAGAAGTGGGCATGTGTTTGACAGGTGAAAAGGGCGGATTCTGTTTCAGAGATTTATCGATGATCCCCATGGTCGTCCCGTTCCTTTAATAATCCTTTACGTCATCAGCTGGAAATCCTCCATGGTTCTATATACCCCTCTTTGCGTGGGAACAGGTAACTGGCTTGTTCCATGAAGTATGCCGCAGAGCTTTTCAATAACCACTACGTTGAAAATTACTTGCAGGTGTTCAGCGTTTCACCATAATTGTGATAACGTTTGTTTGTGCCTCCTGAAACCCAAGAAGGCTGCGACGGACATAACGATGCTGAGGCGTAGCTGACTTGGTATTGCCTATTTTTGTTAGTGGAGACTGACAAGAATCAATTCTTCTAAGTATCATCTCACCATCATTTTTCCATTGTTTAAAAATGCAGGAGAATTTTGCAAGTTAGCATTATAATTAGTAGCTGGAGGCTACGGTGTTTTTTTTTTTTTTCGTGTGGGGTCGGTGTGGATGTGTTGGTCAGGCCCTCTGTCAGTTCGCTGGTTTGTTTTTATTATCCCCAGAGAGGAGAAGTGGGTATTACTATGGCAGGTGAAAACTGCGGATCTGTTTCAGAGAATTAAACAGGATCCGCATGGTAATCCCGTTCCTTTAAGAATCCTTTGCTTCATGAGCTGGGAATCCACCATGATTCTATATACTTCTCTATGCGTGGGCACAGGAAACTGGCTTGTTCCAAGAAGTATGCCTCAGAGCTTTTCAATTAACCAGTATGTTGAAAATCCTTTGCAGGTTTTCAGCGTTTCACCATAATTGTGATAATGTGTGTATGTGTCTCCTGAAACCAAATATGGCTGCTACGGACAAAACTATGCTGAGGTGTAGCTGACTTGGTGTTGCCTATTTTTGTCAGTGGAGACTGACAAGAAGCCATTCTTCTAAGTATCATCCCACCATCATTTTTCCATTGTTTAAAAATGCAGGCAAATTTTACAAGTTAGCATTATAATTAGTAGCTGAAGGGTACTCTTTTTTTTTTTTTTTGTGGAGTCAATGTGGATGGGTTGGTCAGGGCCTCTGTCAATTCACTGGTTTGTTTTTATTATCCCCAGAGAGGAGAAGTGGGTATTAGTATGGCAGGTGAAAACTGCGGATCTGTTTCAGAGAATTAAACAGGATCCGCATGGTAATCCCGTTCCTTTAAGAATCCTTTGCTTCATGAGCTGGGAATCCACCATGGTTCTATATACTTCTCTATGCGTGGGCACAAGAAACTGGCTTGTTCCAAGAAGTATGCCTCAGAGCTTTTCAATTAACCAGTATGTTGAAAATCCTTTGCAGGTTTTCAGTATTTCACCATAATTGTGATAACGTGTGTATGTGCCTACTGAAACCAAATATGGCTGCTACGGACATAACTATGCTGAGGCGTAGCTGACATGGTGTTGCCTATTTTTGTCAGTGGAGACTGACAAGAAGCCATTCTTCTAAGTATCATCCTACCATCATTTCTCCATTGTTTAAAAATGCAGGGAAATTTTGCAAATTGGCATTATAATTAGTAGCTGGAGGGTACATTTTTTTGTGGGGTCGGTCAGAATGGGTGTTCAGGCCCTCTGTCAGATCGCTGGTTTGTTTTTATTATCCCCAGAGAAGAGTAGTGGGCATGTGTTTGGCAGGTGAAAAGTGCGGATTCTGTTTCAGAGAATTAAACAGGATCCGCATGGTCATCTCATTCCTTTAAGAATCCTTTGCTTCATCAGCTGGGATTCCACCATGTTTCTATATACTCCTCTATGCGTGGGCACAGGTACCTGGCTTGTTCCAAGAAGTATGCTGGAGAGTTTTCAAAGTAACCAGTACGTTGAAAATTATTTGCAGGTTTTCAGCATTTCACCATAATTTTGATAACGTTTGTATGTGCCTCCTGGAACCCAAGAAGGCTCCGACGGACATAACTATGCTGAGGAGAAGCTGACTTGGTGTTGCCTATTTTTGTTAGTGGAGACAGACAAGAAGCCATTCTTCTAAGTATCATCCCACCACCATTTTTCCATTGTTTTAAAATGCAGGGAAATTTTGCAAGTTAGCATTATAATTAGTAGCTGGAGGGTACGGTTTTTTTGTGTGTGTGGTCGATGTGGATGGGGGGGTCAGGCCCTCTGTCAGGTCGCTGGTTAGTTTTTATTATCCCCAGAGAGGAGAAGTGGGCATGTGTTTGGCAGGTGAAAAGGGCGGATTCTGTTTCAGAGAATTAACGATGATCCCCATGGTCATCCCGTTCCTTTAATAATCCTTTACTTCATCAGCTGGAAATCCTCCATGGTTCTATATACTCCTCTTTGCGTGGGAACATGTAACTGGCTTGTTCCATGAAGTATGCCGCAGAGCTTTTCAATAACCACTACGTTGAAAATTACTTGCAGGTGTTCAGCGTTTCACCATAATTGTGATAACGTTTGTTTGTGCCTCCTGAAACCCAAGAAGGCTGCGACGGACATAACGATGCTGAGGCGTAGCTGACTTGGTATTGCCTATTTTTGTTAGTGGAGACTGACAAGAATCCATTCTTCTAAGTATCATCTCACCATCATTTTTCCATTGTTTAAAAATGCAGGAGAATTTTGCAAGTTAGCATTATAATTAGTAGCTGGAGGCTACGGTGTTTTTTTTTTTTTTCGTGTGGGGTCGGTGTGGATGTGTTGGTCAGGCCCTCTGTCAGTTCGCTGGTTTGTTTTTATTATCCCCAGAGAGGAGAAGTGGGTATTACTATGGCAGGTGAAAACTGCGGATCTGTTTCAGAGAATTAAACAGGATCCGCATGGTAATCCCGTTCCTTTAAGAATCCTTTGCTTCATGAGCTGGGAATCCACCATGGTTCTATATACTTCTCTATGCGTGGGCACAGGAAACTGGCTTGTTCCAAGAAGTATGCCTCAGAGCTTTTCAATTAACCAGTATGTTGAAAATCCTTTGCAGGTTTTCAGCGTTTCACCATAATTGTGATAATGTGTGTATGTGTCTCCTGAAACCAAATATGGCTGCTACGGACAAAACTATGCTGAGGTGTAGCTGACTTGGTGTTGCCTATTTTTGTCAGTGGAGACTGACAAGAAGCCATTCTTCTAAGTATCATCCCACCATCATTTTTCCATTGTTTAAAAATGAGGCAAATTTTACAAGTTAGCATTATAATTAGTAGCTGAAGGGTACTCTTTTTTTTTTTTTGTGGGGTCAATGTGGATGGGTTGGTCAGGGCCTCTGTCAATTCACTGGTTTGTTTTTATTATCCCCAGAGAGGAGAAGTGGGTATTAGTATGGCAGGTGAAAACTGCGGATCTGTTTCAGAGAATTAAACAGGATCCGCATGGTAATCCCGTTCCTTTAAGAATCCTTTGCTTCATGAGCTGGGAATCCACCATGGTTCTATATACTTCTCTATGCGTGGGCACAAGAAACTGGCTTGTTCCAAGAAGTATGCCTCAGAGCTTTTCAATTAACCAGTATGTTGAAAATCCTTTGCAGGTTTTCAGCATTTCACCATAATTGTGATAACGTGTGTATGTGCCTACTGAAACCAAATATGGCTGCTACGGACATAACTATGCTGAGGCGTAGCTGACATGGTGTTGCCTATTTTTGTCAGTGGAGACTGACAAGAAGCCATTCTTCTAAGTATCATCCTACCATCATTTCTCCATTGTTTAAAAATGCAGGGAAATTTTGCAAATTGGCATTATAATTAGTAGCTGGAGGGTACATTTTTTTGTGGGGTCGGTCAGAATGGGTGTTCAGGCCCTCTGTCAGATCGCTGGTTTGTTTTTATTATCCCCAGAGAAGAGTAGTGGGCATGTGTTTGGCAGGTGAAAAGTGCGGATTCTGTTTCAGAGAATTAAACAGGATCCGCATGGTCATCTCATTCCTTTAAGAATCCTTTGCTTCATCAGCTGGGATTCCACCATGTTTCTATATACTCCTCTGTGCGTGGGCACAGGTACCTGGCTTGTTCCAAGAAGTATGCTGGAGAGTTTTCAAAGTAACCAGTACGTTGAAAATTATTTGCAGGTTTTCAGCATTTCACCATAATTTTGATAACGTTTGTATGTGCCTCCTGGAACCCAAGAAGGCTCCGACGGACATAACTATGCTGAGGAGAAGCTGACTTGGTGTTGCCTATTTTTGTTAGTGGAGACAGACAAGAAGCCATTCTTCTAAGTATCATCCCATCACCATTTTTCCATTGTTTTAAAATGCAGGGAAATTTTGCAAGTTAGCATTATAATTAGTAGCTGGAGGGTACGGTTTTTTTGTGTGTGTGGTCGATGTGGATGGGGGGGTCAGGCCCTCTGTCAGGTCGCTGGTTAGTTTTTATTATCCCCAGAGAGGAGAAGTGGGCATGTGTTTGGCAGGTGAAAAGGGCGGATTCTGTTTCAGAGAATTAACGATGATCCCCATGGTCATCCCGTTCCTTTAATAATCCTTTACTTCATCAGCTGGAAATCCTCCATGGTTCTATATACTCCTCTTTGCGTGGGAACAGGTAACTGGCTTGTTCCATGAAGTATGCCGCAGAGCTTTTCAATAACCACTACGTTGAAAATTACTTGCAGGTGTTCAGCGTTTCACCATAATTGTGATAACGTTTGTTTGTGCCTCCTGAAACCCAAGAAGGCTGCGACGGACATAACGATGCTGAGGCGTAGCTGACTTGGTATTGCCTATTTTTGTTAGTGGAGACTGACAAGAATCCATTCTTCTAAGTATCACATCACCATCATTTTTCCATTGTTTAAAAATGCAGGAGAATTTTGCAAGTTAGCATTATAATTAGTAGCTGGAGGCTACGGTGTTTTTTTTTTTTTTCGTGTGGGTTTGGTGTGGATGTGTTGGTCAGGCCCTCTGTCAGTTCGCTGGTTTGTTTTTATTATCCCCAGAGAGGAGAAGTGGGTATTACTATGGCAGGTGAAAACTGCGGATCTGTTTCAGAGAATTAAACAGGATCCGCATGGTAATCCCGTTCCTTTAAGAATCCTTTGCTTCATGAGCTGGGAATCCACCCTGATTCTATATACTTCTCTATGCGTGGGCACAGGAAACTGGCTTGTTCCAAGAAGTATGCCTCAGAGCTTTTCAATTATCCAGTATGTTGAAAATCCTTTGCAGGTTTTCAGCATTTCACCATAATTGTGATAACGTGTGTATGTGCCTACTGAAACCAAATATGGCTGCTACGGACATAACTATGCTGAGGCGTAGCTGACATGGTGTTGCCTATTTTTGTCAGTGGAGACTGACAAGAAGCCATTCTTCTAAGTATCATCCTACCATCATTTCTCCATTGTTTAAAAATGCAGGGAAATTTTGCAAATTGGCATTATAATTAGTAGCTGGAGGGTACATTTTTTTGTGGGGTCGGTCAGAATGGGTGTTCAGGCCCTCTGTCAGATCGCTGGTTTGTTTTTATTATCCCCAGAGAAGAGTAGTGGGCATGTGTTTGGCAGGTGAAAAGTGCGGATTCTGTTTCAGAGAATTAAACAGGATCCGCATGGTCATCTCATTCCTTTAAGAATCCTTTGCTTCATCAGCTGGGATTCCACCATGTTTCTATATACTCCTCTATGCGTGGGCACAGGTACCTGGCTTGTTCCAAGAAGTATGCTGGAGAGTTTTCAAAGTAACCAGTACGTTGAAAATTATTTGCAGGTTTTCAGCATTTCACCATAATTTTGATAACGTTTGTATGTGCCTCCTGGAACCCAAGAAGGCTCCGACGGACATAACTATGCTGAGGAGAAGCTGACTTGGTGTTGCCTATTTTTGTTAGTGGAGACAGACAAGAAGCCATTCTTCTAAGTATCATCCCACCACCATTTTTCCATTGTTTTAAAATGCAGGGAAATTTTGCAAGTTAGCATTATAATTAGTAGCTGGAGGGTACGGGTTTTTTTTGTGTGTGGTCGATGTGGATGGGGGGGTCAGGCCCTCTGTCAGGTCGCTGGTTAGTTTTTATTATCCCCAGAGAGGAGAAGTGGGCATGTGTTTGGCAGGTGAAAAGGGCGGATTCTGTTTCAGAGAATTAACGATGATCCCCATGGTCATCCCGTTCCTTTAATAATCCTTTACTTCATCAGCTGGAAATCCTCCATGGTTCTATATACTCCTCTTTGCGTGGGAACAGGTAACTGGCTTGTTCCATGAAGTATGCCGCAGAGCTTTTCAATAACCACTACGTTGAAAATTACTTTCAGGTGTTCAGCGTTTCACCATAATTGTGATAACGTTTGTTTGTGCCTCCTGAAACCCAAGAAGGCTGCGACGGACATAACGATGCTGAGGCGTAGCTGACTTGGTATTGCCTATTTTTGTTAGTGGAGACTGACAAGAATCCATTCTTCTAAGTATCATCTCACCATCATTTTTCCATTGTTTAAAAATGCAGGAGAATTTTGCAAGTTAGCATTATAATTAGTAGCTGGAGGCTACGGTGTTTTTTTTTTTTTTCGTGTGGGGTTGGTGTGGATGTGTTGGTCAGGCCCTCTATCAGTTCGCTGGTTTGTTTTTATTATCCTCAGAGAGGAGAAGTGGGTATTACTATGGCAGGTGAAAACTGCGGATCTGTTTCAGAGAATTAAACAGGATCCGCATGGTAATCCCGTTCCTTTAAGAATCCTTTGCTTCATGAGCTGGGAATCCACCATGATTCTATATACTTCTCTATGCGTGGGCACAGGAAACTGGCTTGTTCCAAGAAGTATGCCTCAGAGCTTTTCAATTAACCAGTATGTTGAAAATCCTTTGCAGGTTTTCAGCGTTTCACCATAATTGTGATAATGTGTGTATGTGTCTCCTGAAACCAAATATGGCTGCTACGGACAAAACTATGCTGAGGTGTAGCTGACTTGGTGTTGCCTATTTTTGTCAGTGGAGACTGACAAGAAGCCATTCTTCTAAGTATCATCCCACCATCATTTTTCCATTGTTTAAAAATGCAGGCAAATTTTACAAGTTAGCATTATAATTAGTAGCTGAAGGGTACTTTTTTTTTTTTTTCTGTGGGGTCAATGTGGATGGGTTGGTCAGGGCCTCAATCAATTCACTGGTTTGTTTTTATTATCCCCAGAGAGGAGAAGTGGGTATTAGTATGGCAGGTGAAAACTGCGGATCTGTTTCAGAGAATTAAACAGGATCCGCATGGTAATCCCGTTCCTTTAAGAATCCTTTGCTTCATGAGCTGGGAATCCACCATGGTTCTATATACTTCTCTATGCGTGGGCACAAGAAACTGGCTTGTTCCAAGAAGTATGCCTCAGAGCTTTTCAATTAACCAGTATGTTGAAAATCCTTTGCAGGTTTTCAGCATTTCACCATAATTGTGATAACGTGTGTATGTGCCTACTGAAACCAAATATGGCTGCTACGGACATAACTATGCTGAGGCGTAGCTGACTTGGTGTTGCCTATTTTTGTCAGTGGAGACTGACAAGAAGCCATTCTTCTAAGTATCATCCTACCATCATTTCTCCATTGTTTAAAAATGCAGGGAAATTTTGCAAATTGGCATTATAATTAGTAGCTGGAGGGTACATTTTTTTGTGGGGTCGGTCAGAATGGGTGTTCAGGCCCTCTGTCAGATCGCTGGTTTGTTTTTATTATCCCCAGAGAAGAGTAGTGGTCATGTGTTTGGCAGGTGAAAAGTGCGGATTCTGTTTCAGAGAATTAAACAGGATCCGCATGGTCATCTCATTCCTTTAAGAATCCTTTGCTTCATCAGCTGGGATTCCACCATGTTTCTATATACTCCTCTATGCGTGGGCACAGGTACCTGGCTTGTTCCAAGAAGTATGCTGGAGAGTTTTCAAAGTAACCAGTACGTTGAAAATTATTTGCAGGTTTTCAGCATTTCACCATAATTTTGATAACGTTCGTATGTGCCTCCTGGAACCCAAGAAGGCTCCGACGGACATAACTATGCTGAGGAGAAGCTGACTTGGTGTTGCCTATTTTTGTTAGTGGAGACAGACCAGAAGCCATTCTTCTAAGTATCATCCCACCACCATTTTTCCATTGTTTTAAAATGCAGGGAAATTTTGCAAGTTAGCATTATAATTAGTAGCTGGAGGGTACGGTTTTTTTTTGTGTGTGGTCGATGTGGATTGGGGAGTCAGGCCCTCTGTCAGGTCGCTGGTTAGTTTTTATTATCCCCAGAGAGGAGAAGTGGGCATGTGTTTGGCAGGTGAAAAGGGCGGATTCTGTTTCTGAGAATTAACGATGATCCCCATGGTCAACCCGTTCCTTTAATAATCCTTTACTTCATCAGCTGGAAATCCACCATGTTTCTATATACTCCTCTTTGGGTGGGAACAGGTAACTGGCTTGTTCCAAGAAGTATGCCGCAGAGCTTTTCAATTAACCACTACGTTGTAAATAATTTGCAGGTGTTCAGCGTTTCACCATAATTTTGATAACGTTTGTATGTGCCTCCTGAAACCCAAGAAGGCTGCCACTGACATAACTATGCTGAGGAGTACCTGACTTGGTGTTTGCCTATTTTTGTTCATGGAGACTGACAAGAAGCCATTTTTCTAAGTATCATCCCACCACCATTTTTCCATTGTTTTAAAATGCAGGGAAATTTTGCAAGTTAGCATTATAATTAGTAGCTGGAGGGTACGGTTTTTTTTTGTGTGTGGTCGATGTGGATGGGGGGGTCAGGCCCTCTGTCAGGTCGCTGGTTAGTTTTTATTATCCCCAGAGAGGAGAAGTGGGCATGTGTTTGGCAGGTGAAAAGGGCGGATTCTGTTTCAGAGAATTAACGATGATCCCCATGGTCATCCCGTTCCTTTAATAATCCTTTACTTCATGAGCTGGAAAACCACCATGGTTCTATATTCTCCTCTTTGCGTGGGAACAGGTAACTGGCTTGTTCCAAGAAGTATGCCGCAGGGCTTTTCAATTAATTAGTACGTTGAAAATATTTGCAGGTGTTCAGCGTTTCAGCATAATTGTGATAACGTTTGTTTGTGCCTCCTGAAGCCCAAGAAGGCTGCGACGGACATAACTATGCTGAGGAGTAGCTGACTTGTGTTGCCTATTTTTGTTAGTGGAGACTGACAAGAAGCCATTCTTCTAAGTATCATCCCACCACCATTTTTCCATTGTTTTAAAATGCAGGGAACTTTTGCAAGTTAGCATTATAATTAGTAGCTGGAGGGTACGGTTTTTTTTTTTCTGTGTGGTCGATGTGGATGGGGGGGTCAGGCCCTCTGTCAGTTCGCTGGTTAGTTTTTATTATCCCCAGAGAGGAGAAGTGGGCATGTGTTTGGCAGGTGAAAAGGGCGGATTCTGTTTCAGAGAATTAACGATGATCCCCATGGTCATCCCGTTCCTTTAATAATCCTTTACTTCATCAGCTGGAAATCCACCATGGTTCTATATACTCCTCTTTGCGTGGGAACAGGTAAGTGGCTTGTTCCAAGAAGTATGCCGCAGAGCTTTTCAATTAACCACTACGTTGAAAATTATTTGCAGGTGTTCAGCGTTTCACCATAATTGTGATAACGTTTGTTTGTGCCTCCTGAAACCCAAGGTGGCTGCCACGAAGTTAAGGATGCTGAGGCGTAGCTGATTTGGTTTTGCCTATTTTTGTTAGTGGAGACTGACAAGAATCCATTCTTCTAAGTATCATCTCACCATCATTATTCCATTGTTTAAAAATGCAGGAAAATTTTGCAAGTTAGCATTATAATTAGTAGCTGGAGGGTACTTTTTTTTTTTTGTGGGGTCAGTGTGGATGGGTTGGTCAGGCCATCTGTCAATTCACTGGTTTGTTTTTATTATCCCCAGAGAGGAGAAGTGGGCATGTGTTTGGCAGGTGAAAAGTGCGGATTCTGTTTCAGAGAATTAAACAGGATCCGCATGGTCATCTCATTCCTTTAAGAATCCTTTGCTTCATCAGCTGGGATTCCACCATGATTCTATATACTCCTCTATGCGTGGGCACAGGTACCTGGCTTGTTCCAAGAAGTATGCCGCAGAGCTTTTCAATTAACCACTACGTTGAAAATTATTTGCAGGTTTTCAGCGTTTCACCATAATTTTGATAACGTGTGTATGTGCCTACTGAAACCAAATATGGCTGCTACGGACATAACTATGCTGAGGCGTAGCTGACTTGGTGTTGCCTATTTTTCTCAGTGGAGACTGACAAGAAGCCATTCTTCTAAGTATCATCCCACCATCATTTCTCCATTGTTTAAAAATGCAGGGAAATTTTGCAAATTGGCATTATAATTAGTAGCTGGACGGTACTTTTTTTTTTGTGGGGTCGGTCAGGATGGGTGTTCAGGGCCTTTGTCAGATCGCTGGTTTGTTTTTATTAACGCTAGAGAAGAGTAGTGGGCATGTGTTTGGTAGGTGAAAAGTGTGGATTCTGTTTCAGAGAATTAAACAGTATCCGCATGGTCATCTCATTCCTTTAAGAATCCTTTGCTTCATCAGCTGGGATTCCACCATGTTTCTATATACTCCTCTATGCGTGGGCACAGGCACCTGGCTTGTTCCAAGAAGTATGCTGGAGAGTTTTCAAATTAACCAGTACGTTGAAAATTATTTGCAGGTTTTCAGCGTTTCACCATAATTTTGATAACGTTTGTATGTGCCTCCTGAAACCCAAGAAGGCTGCGACGGAGATAACTATGCTGAGGAGTAGCTGACTTGGTGTTGCCTATTTTTGTTAGTGGGGACAGACAAGAAGCCATTCTTCTAAGTATCATCCCACCACCATTTTTCCATTGTTTTAAAATGCAGGGAAATTTTGCAAGTTAGCATTATAATTAGTAGCTGGAGGGTTCGGTTTTTTTTTGTGTGTGGTCGATGTGGATGGGGGGGGTCAGGCCCTCTGTCAGTTCGCTGGTTAGTTTTTATTATAACCAGAGAGGAGAAGTGGGCATGTGTTTGGCAGGAGAAAAGGGCGGATTCTGTTTCAGAGAATTAACGATGATCCCCATGGTCATCCCGTTCCTTTAATAATCCTTTACTTCATCAGCTGGAAATCCACCATGGTTCTATATACTCCTCTTTGCGTGGGAACAGGTAACTGGCTTGTTCCAAGAAGTATGCCCCAGAGCTTTTCAATTAACCACTACGTTGAAAATTATTTGCAGGTGTTCAGCGTTTCACCATAATTGTGATAACGTTTGTTTGTGCCTCCTGAAACCCAAGATGGCTGCCACGAACATAAAGATGCTGAGGCGTAGCTGACTTGGTTTGGCCTATTTTTGTTAGTGGAGACTGACAAGCATCCATTCTTCTAAGTATCATCTCACCATCATTTTTCCATTGTTTAAAAATGCAGGAAAATTTTGCAAGTTAGCATGATAATTAGTAGCTGGAGGCTACGGTGTTTTTTTTTTTTTTTTCCTGTGGGGTCGGTGTGGATGTGTTGGTCAGGCTCCTGTCAGTTCGCTGGTTTGTTTTTATTATCCCCAGAGAGGAGAAGTGGGTATTAGTATGGCAGGTGAAAACTGCGGATCTGTTTCAGAGAATTAAACAGGATCCGCATGGTAATCCCGTTCCTTTAAGAATCCTTTGCTTCATGAGCTGGGAATCCACCATGGTTCTATATACTTCTCTATGCGTGGGCACAGGAAACTGGCTTGTTCCAAGAAGTATGCCTCAGAGCTTTTCAATTAACCAGTATGTTGAAAATCCTTTGCAGGTTTTCAGCGTTTCACCATAATTGTGATAACGTTTGTATGTGCCTACTGAAACCAAATATGGCTGCTACGGACATAACTATGCCAAGGCGTAGCTGACTTGGTGTTACCTATTTTTGTCAGTGGAGACTGACAAGAAGCCATTCTTCTAAGTATCATCCCACCATCATTTCTCCATTGTTTAAAAATGCAGGGAAATTTTGCAAATTAGCATTATAATTAGTAGCTGGTGGGTACTTTTTTTTTTTGTGGGGTCGGTCAGGATGGGTGTTCAGGCCCTCTGTCAGTTCGCTGGTTAGTTTTTATATTCCCCAGAGAGGAGAAGTGGGCATGTGTTTGGCAGGAGAAACGGGCGGATTCTGTTTCAGAGAATTAACGATGATCCCCATGGTCATCCCGTTCCTTTAATAATCCTTTACTTCATCAGCTGGAAATTCACCATGGTTCTATATACTCCTATTTGCGTAGGAACAGGTAACTGGCTTGTTCCAAGAAGTATGCCGCAGAGCTTTTAAATTAACCAGTACGTTGAAAATTATTTGCAGGTGTTCAGCGGTCACCATAATTGTGATAACGTTTGTTTGTGCCTCCTGAAACCCAAGAAGGCTGCGACGGACATAACAATGCTGAGGAGTAGCTGACTTGGTGTTGCCTATTTTTGTTAGTGGAGACAGACAAGAAGCCATTCTTCTAAGTATCATCCCACCACCATTTTTCCATTGTTTTCAAAGGCAGGGAAATTTTGCAAGTTAGCATTATAATTAGTGGTTGGAGGGTACGGATTTTTTTTTGTGTGTGGTCGATGTGGATAGGGGGGCCAGGCCCTCTGTCAGTTCGCTGGTTAGTTTTTATTATCCCCAGAGAGGAGAAGTGAGCATGTGTTTGGCAGGTGAAAAGGGCGGATTCTGTTTCAGAGAATTAACGATGTTTCCCATGGTCATCCCGTTCCTTTAATAATCCTTTACTTCATCAGCTGTAAATCCACCATTGTTCTATATACTCCTCTTTGCATGGGAACAGGTAAGTGACTTGTTCCAAGAAGTATGCCGCAGAGTTTTTCAATTAACCAGTACGTTGAAAATTATTTGCAGGTGTTCAGCGTTTCACCATAATTGTGATAACGTTTGTTTGTGCCTCCTGAAACCCAAGAAGGCTGCGACGGTCATAACTATGCTGAGGCGTAGCTGACTTTGTTTTGCCTATTTTTGTTAGTGGAGATTGACAAGAAACCATTCTTCTAAGTATCATCTCACCATCATTTTTCCATTGTTTAAAACTGCAGGAAAATTTTGCAAGTTAGCATTATAATTAGTAGCTGGAGTCTACGGTGTTTTTTTTTTTTTTTTTCCTGTGTGGTCGGTGTGGATGTGTTGGTCAGGCCCTCTGTCAGTTCGCTGGTTTGTTTTTATTATCCCCAGAGAGGAGAAGTTGGTATTAGTATGGCAGGTGAAAACTGCGGATCTGTTTCAGAGAATTAAACAGGATCCGCATGGTAATCCCGTTCCTTTAAGAATCCTTTGCTTCATGAGCTGGGAATCCACCATGGTTGTATATACTTCTCTATGCGTGGGCACAGGAAACTGGCTTGTTCCAAGAAGTATGCCTCAGAGCTTTTCAATTAACCAGTATGTTGAAAATCCTTTGCAGGTTTTCAGCGTTTCCCCATAATTGTGATAACGTGTGTATGTGCCTACTGAAACCAAATATGGCTGCTACGGACATAACTATGCTGAGGCGTAGCTGACTTGGTGTTGCCTATTTTTCTCAGTGGAGACTGACAAGAAGCCATTCTTCTAAGTATCATCCCACCATCATTTCTCCATTGTTTAAAAATGCAGGGAAATTTTGCAAATTGGCATTATAATGAGTAGCTGGAGGGTACTTTTTTTTTTTTGTGGAGTCGGTCAGGATGGGTGTTGAGGCCCTCTGTCAGATCGCTGGTTTGTTTTTATTATCCCCAGAGAAGAGTAGTGGGCATGTGTTTGGCAGGTGAAAAGTGCGGATTCTGTTTCAGAGAATTAAACAGGATCCGCATGGTCATCTCTTTCCTTTAAGAATCCTTTGCTTCATCAGTTGGGATTCCACCATGTTTCTATATACTCCTCTATGCGTGGGCACAGGTACCTGGCTTGTTCCAAGAAGTATGCTGGAGAGTTTTCAAATTAACCAGTACGTTGAAAATTATTTGCAGGTTTTCAGCGTTTCACCGTAATTTTGATAACGTTTGTATGTGCCTCCTGAAACCCAAGAAGGCTGCGACGGACATAACTATGCTGAGGAGTAGCTGACTTGGTGTTGCCTATTTTTGTTAGTGGAGACAGACAAGAAGCCATTCTTCTAAGTATCATGCCACCACCATTTTTCCATTGTTTTAAAATGCAGGGAAATTTTGCAAGTTAGCATTATAATTAGTAGCTGGACGGCACGGTTTTTTTTTTGTGTGGTCGATGTGGATGGGGGGTTCAGGCCCTCTGTCAGTTCGCTGGTTAGTTTTTATTATAACCAGAGAGGAGAAGTGGGCATGTGTTTGGCAGGAGAAAAGGGCGGATTCTGTTTCAGAGAATTAACGATGATCCCCATGGTCATCCCGTTCCTTTAATAATCCTTTACTTCATCAGCTGGAAATCCACCATGGTTGTATATACTCCTCTTTGCGTGGGAACAGGTAACTGGCTTGTTCCAAGAAGTATGCCACAGAGCTTTTCAATTAACCACTACGATGAAAATTATTTGCAGGTGTTCAGGGTTTCACCATAATTGTGATAACGTTTGTTTGTGCCTCCTGAAACCCAAGATGGCTGCCACGAACAAAACGATGCTGAGGCGTAGTTGATTTGGTATTGCCTATTTTTGTTAGTGGAGATTGACAAGAATCCATTCTTCTAAGTATCATCTCACCATCATTTTTCCATTGTTTAAAAATGCAGGAAAATTTTGCAAGTTAGCATTATAATTAGTAGCTGGAGGCTACGGTGTTTGTTTTTTTTTTTTTTTTTTTCGTGTGGGGTCGGTGTGAATGTGTTGGTCAGGCCCTCTGTCAGTTCGCTGGTTTGTTTTTATTATCCCCAGAGAGGAGAAGTGGGTATTAGTATGGCAGGTGAAAACTCTGGATCTGTTTCAGAGAATTAAACAGGATCCGCATGATAATCCCGTTCCTTTAAGAATCCTTTGCTTCATGAGCTGGGAATCCACCATGGTTCTATATACTTCTCTATGCGTGGGCACAGGAAACTGGCTTGCTCCAAGAAGTATGCCTCAGAGCTTTTCAATAAACCAGTATGTTCAAAATCCTTTGCAGGTTTTCAGTGTTTCACCATAATTGTGATAACGTGTGTATGTGTCTCCTGAAACCCAATATGACTGCCAAAGACATAAGTATGCTGAGGCGTAGCTGACTTCGTGTTGCCTATTTTCGTTAGTGGAGACAGACAAGAAGCCATTCTTCTAAGTATCATCCCACCACCATTTTTCCATTGTTTTAATATGCAGGGAAATTTTGCAAGTTAGCATTATAATTAGTAGCTGGAGGGTACGGTTTTTTTTTGTGTGTGGTCGATGTGGATGGGGGGGGGGTCAGGCCCTCTGTCAGTTCGCTGGTTTGTTTTTATTATCCCCAGAGAGGAGAAGTGGGCATGTGTTTGGCAGCTGAAAAGGGCGGATTCTGTTTCAGAGAATTAACGATGATCCCCATGGTCATCGCGTTCCTTTAATAATCCTTTACTTCATCAGCTGGAAATCCACGATGGTTCTATATACTCCTCTTTGTGTGGGCACAGGTACCTGGCTTGTTCCAAGAAGTATGCCGCAGAGCTTTTCAATTAACCACTACGTTGAAAATTATTTGCAGGTGTTCAGCGTTTCACCATAATTGTGATAACGTTTGTTTGTGCCTCCTGAAACCCAAGATGGCTGCCACGAACATAACGATGCTGAGGCGTAGCTGACTTGGTTTTGCCTATTTTTGTTAGTGGAGACTGACAAGAATCCATTCTTCTAAGTATCATCTCACCATCATTTTTCCATTGTTTAAAAATGCAGTAAAATTTTGCAAGTTAGCATTATAATTAGTAGCTGGAGGCTACGGTGTTTTTTTTTTTTTCGTGTGGGGTCGGTGTGGATGTGTTGGTCAGGCCCTCTGTCAG
Source organism: Eulemur rufifrons (assembly GCF_041146395.1). NCBI lineage: Eukaryota > Metazoa > Chordata > Mammalia > Primates > Lemuridae > Eulemur > Eulemur rufifrons. The sequence continues at coordinate 684,536 of NW_027182815.1, read as the reverse complement.
TTCGCTGGTTATTTTTTATTATCCCCAGAGAGGAGAAGTGGGCATGTGTTTGGCAGGTGAAAAGGGCGGATTCTGTTTCAGAGAATTAACGATGATCCCCATGGTCATCCCGTTCCTTTAATAATCCTTTACTTCTTCAGCTGGAAATCCACCATGGTTCTATATACTCCTCTTTGCGTGGGAACAGGTAACTGGCTTGTTCCAAGAAGTATGCCGCAGAGCTTTTCAATTAGCCAGTACGTTGAAAATTATTTGCAGGTGTTCAGCGTTTCACCATAATTGTGATAACGTTTGTTTGTGCCTCCTGAAACCCAAGAAGGCTGCGACGGACATAACTATGCTGGGGAGTAGCTGACTTGGTGTTGCCTATTTTTGTTAGTGGAGACTGACAAGAAGCCATTCTTCTAAGTATCATCCCACCACCATTTTTCCATTGTTTTAAAATGCAGGGAAATTTTGCAAGTTAGCATTATAATTAGTAGCTGGAGGGTACGGATTTTTTTTGTGTGTGTGGTCGATGTGGATGTTTTGATCAGGCCCTCTGTCAGTTCACTGGTTAGTTTTTATTATCCCCAGAGAGGAGAAATGGGCATGTGTTTGGCAGGTGAAAAGGGCGGATTCTGTTTCAGAGAATTAACGATGATCCCCATGGTCATCCCGTTCCTTTAATAATCCTTAACTTCATCAGCTGGAAATCCACCATGGTTCTATATACTCGTCTTTGGGTGGGAACAGGTAAGTGGCTTGTTCCAAGAAGTATGCCGCAGAGCTTTTCTATTAACCAGTACGATGAAAATTATATGCAGGTGCTCAGCGTTTCACCATAATTGTGATAACGTTTGTTTGTGCCTCCTGAAACCCAAGAAGGCTGCGACGGACATAACTATGCTGAGGAGTAGCTGACTTGGTGTTGCCTATTTTTGTTAGTGGAGACTGACAAGAAGCCATTCTTCTAAGTATCATCCCACCACCATTTTTCCATTGTTTTAAAATGCAGGGAAATTTTGCAAGTTAGCATTATAATTAGTAGCTGGAGGGTACGGTTTTTTTTTGTGTGTGGTTGATGTGGATTGGGGGGGTCAGGCCCTCTGTCAGTTCGCTTGTTAGTGTTTATTATCCCCAGAGAGGAGAAGTGGGCATGTGTTTGACAGGTGAAAAGGGCGGATTCTGTTTCAGAGATTTATCGATGATCCCCATGGTCGTCCCGTTCCTTTAATAATCCTTTACGTCATCAGCTGGAAATCCTCCATGGTTCTATATACCCCTCTTTGCGTGGGAACAGGTAACTGGCTTGTTCCATGAAGTATGCCGCAGAGCTTTTCAATAACCACTACGTTGAAAATTACTTGCAGGTGTTCAGCGTTTCACCATAATTGTGATAACGTTTGTTTGTGCCTCCTGAAACCCAAGAAGGCTGCGACGGACATAACGATGCTGAGGCGTAGCTGACTTGGTATTGCCTATTTTTGTTAGTGGAGACTGACAAGAATCCATTCTTCTAAGTATCATCTCACCATCATTTTTCCATTGTTTAAAAATGCAGGAGAATTTTGCAAGTTAGCATTATAATTAGTAGCTGGAGGCTACGGTGTTTTTTTTTTTTTTCGTGTGGGGTCGGTGTGGATGTGTTGGTCAGGCCCTCTGTCAGTTCGCTGGTTTGTTTTTATTATCCCCAGAGAGGAGAAGTGGGTATTACTATGGCAGGTGAAAACTGCGGATCTGTTTCAGAGAATTAAACAGGATCCGCATGGTAATCCCGTTCCTTTAAGAATCCTTTGCTTCATGAGCTGGGAATCCACCATGATTCTATATACTTCTCTATGCGTGGGCACAGGAAACTGGCTTGTTCCAAGAAGTATGCCTCAGAGCTTTTCAATTAACCAGTATGTTGAAAATCCTTTGCAGGTTTTCAGCGTTTCACCATAATTGTGATAATGTGTGTATGTGTCTCCTGAAACCAAATATGGCTGCTACGGACAAAACTATGCTGAGGTGTAGCTGACTTGGTGTTGCCTATTTTTGTCAGTGGAGACTGACAAGAAGCCATTCTTCTAAGTATCATCCCACCATCATTTTTCCATTGTTTAAAAATGCAGGCAAATTTTACAAGTTAGCATTATAATTAGTAGCTGAAGGGTACTCTTTTTTTTTTTTTTTGTGGAGTCAATGTGGATGGGTTGGTCAGGGCCTCTGTCAATTCACTGGTTTGTTTTTATTATCCCCAGAGAGGAGAAGTGGGTATTAGTATGGCAGGTGAAAACTGCGGATCTGTTTCAGAGAATTAAACAGGATCCGCATGGTAATCCCGTTCCTTTAAGAATCCTTTGCTTCATGAGCTGGGAATCCACCATGGTTCTATATACTTCTCTATGCGTGGGCACAAGAAACTGGCTTGTTCCAAGAAGTATGCCTCAGAGCTTTTCAATTAACCAGTATGTTGAAAATCCTTTGCAGGTTTTCAGTATTTCACCATAATTGTGATAACGTGTGTATGTGCCTACTGAAACCAAATATGGCTGCTACGGACATAACTATGCTGAGGCGTAGCTGACATGGTGTTGCCTATTTTTGTCAGTGGAGACTGACAAGAAGCCATTCTTCTAAGTATCATCCTACCATCATTTCTCCATTGTTTAAAAATGCAGGGAAATTTTGCAAATTGGCATTATAATTAGTAGCTGGAGGGTACATTTTTTTGTGGGGTCGGTCAGAATGGGTGTTCAGGCCCTCTGTCAGATCGCTGGTTTGTTTTTATTATCCCCAGAGAAGAGTAGTGGGCATGTGTTTGGCAGGTGAAAAGTGCGGATTCTGTTTCAGAGAATTAAACAGGATCCGCATGGTCATCTCATTCCTTTAAGAATCCTTTGCTTCATCAGCTGGGATTCCACCATGTTTCTATATACTCCTCTATGCGTGGGCACAGGTACCTGGCTTGTTCCAAGAAGTATGCTGGAGAGTTTTCAAAGTAACCAGTACGTTGAAAATTATTTGCAGGTTTTCAGCATTTCACCATAATTTTGATAACGTTTGTATGTGCCTCCTGGAACCCAAGAAGGCTCCGACGGACATAACTATGCTGAGGAGAAGCTGACTTGGTGTTGCCTATTTTTGTTAGTGGAGACAGACAAGAAGCCATTCTTCTAAGTATCATCCCACCACCATTTTTCCATTGTTTTAAAATGCAGGGAAATTTTGCAAGTTAGCATTATAATTAGTAGCTGGAGGGTACGGTTTTTTTGTGTGTGTGGTCGATGTGGATGGGGGGGTCAGGCCCTCTGTCAGGTCGCTGGTTAGTTTTTATTATCCCCAGAGAGGAGAAGTGGGCATGTGTTTGGCAGGTGAAAAGGGCGGATTCTGTTTCAGAGAATTAACGATGATCCCCATGGTCATCCCGTTCCTTTAATAATCCTTTACTTCATCAGCTGGAAATCCTCCATGGTTCTATATACTCCTCTTTGCGTGGGAACAGGTAACTGGCTTGTTCCATGAAGTATGCCGCAGAGCTTTTCAATAACCACTACGTTGAAAATTACTTGCAGGTGTTCAGCGTTTCACCATAATTGTGATAACGTTTGTTTGTGCCTCCTGAAACCCAAGAAGGCTGCGACGGACATAACGATGCTGAGGCGTAGCTGACTTGGTATTGCCTATTTTTGTTAGTGGAGACTGACAAGAATCCATTCTTCTAAGTATCATCTCACCATCATTTTTCCATTGTTTAAAAATGCAGGAGAATTTTGCAAGTTAGCATTATAATTAGTAGCTGGAGGCTACGGTGTTTTTTTTTTTTTTCGTGTGGGGTCGGTGTGGATGTGTTGGTCAGGCCCTCTGTCAGTTCGCTGGTTTGTTTTTATTATCCCCAGAGAGGAGAAGTGGGTATTACTATGGCAGGTGAAAACTGCGGATCTGTTTCAGAGAATTAAACAGGATCCGCATGGTAATCCCGTTCCTTTAAGAATCCTTTGCTTCATGAGCTGGGAATCCACCATGGTTCTATATACTTCTCTATGCGTGGGCACAGGAAACTGGCTTGTTCCAAGAAGTATGCCTCAGAGCTTTTCAATTAACCAGTATGTTGAAAATCCTTTGCAGGTTTTCAGCGTTTCACCATAATTGTGATAATGTGTGTATGTGTCTCCTGAAACCAAATATGGCTGCTACGGACAAAACTATGCTGAGGTGTAGCTGACTTGGTGTTGCCTATTTTTGTCAGTGGAGACTGACAAGAAGCCATTCTTCTAAGTATCATCCCACCATCATTTTTCCATTGTTTAAAAATGAGGCAAATTTTACAAGTTAGCATTATAATTAGTAGCTGAAGGGTACTCTTTTTTTTTTTTTGTGGGGTCAATGTGGATGGGTTGGTCAGGGCCTCTGTCAATTCACTGGTTTGTTTTTATTATCCCCAGAGAGGAGAAGTGGGTATTAGTATGGCAGGTGAAAACTGCGGATCTGTTTCAGAGAATTAAACAGGATCCGCATGGTAATCCCGTTCCTTTAAGAATCCTTTGCTTCATGAGCTGGGAATCCACCATGGTTCTATATACTTCTCTATGCGTGGGCACAAGAAACTGGCTTGTTCCAAGAAGTATGCCTCAGAGCTTTTCAATTAACCAGTATGTTGAAAATCCTTTGCAGGTTTTCAGCATTTCACCATAATTGTGATAACGTGTGTATGTGCCTACTGAAACCAAATATGGCTGCTACGGACATAACTATGCTGAGGCGTAGCTGACATGGTGTTGCCTATTTTTGTCAGTGGAGACTGACAAGAAGCCATTCTTCTAAGTATCATCCTACCATCATTTCTCCATTGTTTAAAAATGCAGGGAAATTTTGCAAATTGGCATTATAATTAGTAGCTGGAGGGTACATTTTTTTGTGGGGTCGGTCAGAATGGGTGTTCAGGCCCTCTGTCAGATCGCTGGTTTGTTTTTATTATCCCCAGAGAAGAGTAGTGGGCATGTGTTTGGCAGGTGAAAAGTGCGGATTCTGTTTCAGAGAATTAAACAGGATCCGCATGGTCATCTCATTCCTTTAAGAATCCTTTGCTTCATCAGCTGGGATTCCACCATGTTTCTATATACTCCTCTATGCGTGGGCACAGGTACCTGGCTTGTTCCAAGAAGTATGCTGGAGAGTTTTCAAAGTAACCAGTACGTTGAAAATTATTTGCAGGTTTTCAGCATTTCACCATAATTTTGATAACGTTTGTATGTGCCTCCTGGAACCCAAGAAGGCTCCGACGGACATAACTATGCTGAGGAGAAGCTGACTTGGTGTTGCCTATTTTTGTTAGTGGAGACAGACAAGAAGCCATTCTTCTAAGTATCATCCCATCACCATTTTTCCATTGTTTTAAAATGCAGGGAAATTTTGCAAGTTAGCATTATAATTAGTAGCTGGAGGGTACGGTTTTTTTGTGTGTGTGGTCGATGTGGATGGGGGGGTCAGGCCCTCTGTCAGGTCGCTGGTTAGTTTTTATTATCCCCAGAGAGGAGAAGTGGGCATGTGTTTGGCAGGTGAAAAGGGCGGATTCTGTTTCAGAGAATTAACGATGATCCCCATGGTCATCCCGTTCCTTTAATAATCCTTTACTTCATCAGCTGGAAATCCTCCATGGTTCTATATACTCCTCTTTGCGTGGGAACAGGTAACTGGCTTGTTCCATGAAGTATGCCGCAGAGCTTTTCAATAACCACTACGTTGAAAATTACTTGCAGGTGTTCAGCGTTTCACCATAATTGTGATAACGTTTGTTTGTGCCTCCTGAAACCCAAGAAGGCTGCGACGGACATAACGATGCTGAGGCGTAGCTGACTTGGTATTGCCTATTTTTGTTAGTGGAGACTGACAAGAATCCATTCTTCTAAGTATCACATCACCATCATTTTTCCATTGTTTAAAAATGCAGGAGAATTTTGCAAGTTAGCATTATAATTAGTAGCTGGAGGCTACGGTGTTTTTTTTTTTTTTCGTGTGGGTTTGGTGTGGATGTGTTGGTCAGGCCCTCTGTCAGTTCGCTGGTTTGTTTTTATTATCCCCAGAGAGGAGAAGTGGGTATTACTATGGCAGGTGAAAACTGCGGATCTGTTTCAGAGAATTAAACAGGATCCGCATGGTAATCCCGTTCCTTTAAGAATCCTTTGCTTCATGAGCTGGGAATCCACCATGATTCTATATACTTCTCTATGCGTGGGCACAGGAAACTGGCTTGTTCCAAGAAGTATGCCTCAGAGCTTTTCAATTATCCAGTATGTTGAAAATCCTTTGCAGGTTTTCAGCATTTCACCATAATTGTGATAACGTGTGTATGTGCCTACTGAAACCAAATATGGCTGCTACGGACATAACTATGCTGAGGCGTAGCTGACATGGTGTTGCCTATTTTTGTCAGTGGAGACTGACAAGAAGCCATTCTTCTAAGTATCATCCTACCATCATTTCTCCATTGTTTAAAAATGCAGGGAAATTTTGCAAATTGGCATTATAATTAGTAGCTGGAGGGTACATTTTTTTGTGGGGTCGGTCAGAATGGGTGTTCAGGCCCTCTGTCAGATCGCTGGTTTGTTTTTATTATCCCCAGAGAAGAGTAGTGGGCATGTGTTTGGCAGGTGAAAAGTGCGGATTCTGTTTCAGAGAATTAAACAGGATCCGCATGGTCATCTCATTCCTTTAAGAATCCTTTGCTTCATCAGCTGGGATTCCACCATGTTTCTATATACTCCTCTATGCGTGGGCACAGGTACCTGGCTTGTTCCAAGAAGTATGCTGGAGAGTTTTCAAAGTAACCAGTACGTTGAAAATTATTTGCAGGTTTTCAGCATTTCACCATAATTTTGATAACGTTTGTATGTGCCTCCTGGAACCCAAGAAGGCTCCGACGGACATAACTATGCTGAGGAGAAGCTGACTTGGTGTTGCCTATTTTTGTTAGTGGAGACAGACAAGAAGCCATTCTTCTAAGTATCATCCCACCACCATTTTTCCATTGTTTTAAAATGCAGGGAAATTTTGCAAGTTAGCATTATAATTAGTAGCTGGAGGGTACGGTTTTTTTTTGTGTGTGGTCGATGTGGATGGGGGGGTCAGGCCCTCTGTCAGGTCGCTGGTTAGTTTTTATTATCCCCAGAGAGGAGAAGTGGGCATGTGTTTGGCAGGTGAAAAGGGCGGATTCTGTTTCAGAGAATTAACGATGATCCCCATGGTCATCCCGTTCCTTTAATAATCCTTTACTTCATCAGCTGGAAATCCTCCATGGTTCTATATACTCCTCTTTGCGTGGGAACAGGTAACTGGCTTGTTCCATGAAGTATGCCGCAGAGCTTTTCAATAACCACTACGTTGAAAATTACTTTCAGGTGTTCAGCGTTTCACCATAATTGTGATAACGTTTGTTTGTGCCTCCTGAAACCCAAGAAGGCTGCGACGGACATAACGATGCTGAGGCGTAGCTGACTTGGTATTGCCTATTTTTGTTAGTGGAGACTGACAAGAATCCATTCTTCTAAGTATCATCTCACCATCATTTTTCCATTGTTTAAAAATGCAGGAGAATTTTGCAAGTTAGCATTATAATTAGTAGCTGGAGGCTACGGTGTTTTTTTTTTTTTTCGTGTGGGGTTGGTGTGGATGTGTTGGTCAGGCCCTCTATCAGTTCGCTGGTTTGTTTTTATTATCCTCAGAGAGGAGAAGTGGGTATTACTATGGCAGGTGAAAACTGCGGATCTGTTTCAGAGAATTAAACAGGATCCGCATGGTAATCCCGTTCCTTTAAGAATCCTTTGCTTCATGAGCTGGGAATCCACCATGATTCTATATACTTCTCTATGCGTGGGCACAGGAAACTGGCTTGTTCCAAGAAGTATGCCTCAGAGCTTTTCAATTAACCAGTATGTTGAAAATCCTTTGCAGGTTTTCAGCGTTTCACCATAATTGTGATAATGTGTGTATGTGTCTCCTGAAACCAAATATGGCTGCTACGGACAAAACTATGCTGAGGTGTAGCTGACTTGGTGTTGCCTATTTTTGTCAGTGGAGACTGACAAGAAGCCATTCTTCTAAGTATCATCCCACCATCATTTTTCCATTGTTTAAAAATGCAGGCAAATTTTACAAGTTAGCATTATAATTAGTAGCTGAAGGGTACTTTTTTTTTTTTTTCTGTGGGGTCAATGTGGATGGGTTGGTCAGGGCCTCAATCAATTCACTGGTTTGTTTTTATTATCCCCAGAGAGGAGAAGTGGGTATTAGTATGGCAGGTGAAAACTGCGGATCTGTTTCAGAGAATTAAACAGGATCCGCATGGTAATCCCGTTCCTTTAAGAATCCTTTGCTTCATGAGCTGGGAATCCACCATGGTTCTATATACTTCTCTATGCGTGGGCACAAGAAACTGGCTTGTTCCAAGAAGTATGCCTCAGAGCTTTTCAATTAACCAGTATGTTGAAAATCCTTTGCAGGTTTTCAGCATTTCACCATAATTGTGATAACGTGTGTATGTGCCTACTGAAACCAAATATGGCTGCTACGGACATAACTATGCTGAGGCGTAGCTGACTTGGTGTTGCCTATTTTTGTCAGTGGAGACTGACAAGAAGCCATTCTTCTAAGTATCATCCTACCATCATTTCTCCATTGTTTAAAAATGCAGGGAAATTTTGCAAATTGGCATTATAATTAGTAGCTGGAGGGTACATTTTTTTGTGGGGTCGGTCAGAATGGGTGTTCAGGCCCTCTGTCAGATCGCTGGTTTGTTTTTATTATCCCCAGAGAAGAGTAGTGGTCATGTGTTTGGCAGGTGAAAAGTGCGGATTCTGTTTCAGAGAATTAAACAGGATCCGCATGGTCATCTCATTCCTTTAAGAATCCTTTGCTTCATCAGCTGGGATTCCACCATGTTTCTATATACTCCTCTATGCGTGGGCACAGGTACCTGGCTTGTTCCAAGAAGTATGCTGGAGAGTTTTCAAAGTAACCAGTACGTTGAAAATTATTTGCAGGTTTTCAGCATTTCACCATAATTTTGATAACGTTCGTATGTGCCTCCTGGAACCCAAGAAGGCTCCGACGGACATAACTATGCTGAGGAGAAGCTGACTTGGTGTTGCCTATTTTTGTTAGTGGAGACAGACCAGAAGCCATTCTTCTAAGTATCATCCCACCACCATTTTTCCATTGTTTTAAAATGCAGGGAAATTTTGCAAGTTAGCATTATAATTAGTAGCTGGAGGGTACGGTTTTTTTTTGTGTGTGGTCGATGTGGATTGGGGAGTCAGGCCCTCTGTCAGGTCGCTGGTTAGTTTTTATTATCCCCAGAGAGGAGAAGTGGGCATGTGTTTGGCAGGTGAAAAGGGCGGATTCTGTTTCTGAGAATTAACGATGATCCCCATGGTCAACCCGTTCCTTTAATAATCCTTTACTTCATCAGCTGGAAATCCACCATGTTTCTATATACTCCTCTTTGGGTGGGAACAGGTAACTGGCTTGTTCCAAGAAGTATGCCGCAGAGCTTTTCAATTAACCACTACGTTGTAAATAATTTGCAGGTGTTCAGCGTTTCACCATAATTTTGATAACGTTTGTATGTGCCTCCTGAAACCCAAGAAGGCTGCCACTGACATAACTATGCTGAGGAGTACCTGACTTGGTGTTTGCCTATTTTTGTTCATGGAGACTGACAAGAAGCCATTTTTCTAAGTATCATCCCACCACCATTTTTCCATTGTTTTAAAATGCAGGGAAATTTTGCAAGTTAGCATTATAATTAGTAGCTGGAGGGTACGGTTTTTTTTTGTGTGTGGTCGATGTGGATGGGGGGGTCAGGCCCTCTGTCAGGTCGCTGGTTAGTTTTTATTATCCCCAGAGAGGAGAAGTGGGCATGTGTTTGGCAGGTGAAAAGGGCGGATTCTGTTTCAGAGAATTAACGATGATCCCCATGGTCATCCCGTTCCTTTAATAATCCTTTACTTCATGAGCTGGAAAACCACCATGGTTCTATATTCTCCTCTTTGCGTGGGAACAGGTAACTGGCTTGTTCCAAGAAGTATGCCGCAGGGCTTTTCAATTAATTAGTACGTTGAAAATATTTGCAGGTGTTCAGCGTTTCAGCATAATTGTGATAACGTTTGTTTGTGCCTCCTGAAGCCCAAGAAGGCTGCGACGGACATAACTATGCTGAGGAGTAGCTGACTTGTGTTGCCTATTTTTGTTAGTGGAGACTGACAAGAAGCCATTCTTCTAAGTATCATCCCACCACCATTTTTCCATTGTTTTAAAATGCAGGGAACTTTTGCAAGTTAGCATTATAATTAGTAGCTGGAGGGTACGGTTTTTTTTTTTCTGTGTGGTCGATGTGGATGGGGGGGTCAGGCCCTCTGTCAGTTCGCTGGTTAGTTTTTATTATCCCCAGAGAGGAGAAGTGGGCATGTGTTTGGCAGGTGAAAAGGGCGGATTCTGTTTCAGAGAATTAACGATGATCCCCATGGTCATCCCGTTCCTTTAATAATCCTTTACTTCATCAGCTGGAAATCCACCATGGTTCTATATACTCCTCTTTGCGTGGGAACAGGTAAGTGGCTTGTTCCAAGAAGTATGCCGCAGAGCTTTTCAATTAACCACTACGTTGAAAATTATTTGCAGGTGTTCAGCGTTTCACCATAATTGTGATAACGTTTGTTTGTGCCTCCTGAAACCCAAGATGGCTGCCACCAACATAACGATGCTGAGGCGTAGCTCACTTGGTTTTGCCTATTTTTGTTAGTGGAGACTGACAAGAATCCATTCTTCTAAGTATCATCTCACCATCATTTTTCCATTGTTTAAAAATGCAGGATAATTTTGCAAGTTAGCATTATAATTAGTAGCTGGAGGATACGGTGTGGTTTTTTTTTTTCCTGTGGGTTTGGTGTGTATGTGTTGGTCAGGCCCTCTGTCAGTTCGCTGGTTTGTTTTTATTATCCCCAGAGAGGAGAAGTGGGTATTAGTATGGCAGGTGAAAACTGCGGATCTGTTTCAGAGAATTAAACAGGATCCACATGGTAATCCCGTTCCTTTAAGAATCCTTTGCTTCATGAGCTGGGAATCCACCATGGTTCTATATACTTCTCTATGCGTGGGCACAGGAAACTGGCTTGTTCCAAGAAGTATGCCTCAGAGCTTTTCAATTAACCAGTATGTTGAAAATCCTTTGCAGGTTTTCAGCGTTTCATCATAATTGTGATAACGTGTGTATGTGCCTACTGAAACGAAATATGGCTGGTACGGACATAACTATGCCGAGGCGTAGCTGATTTGGTGTTGCCTATTTTTGTCAGTGGAGACTGACAAGAAGCCATTCTTCTAAGTATGATCCCACAATCATTTCTCCATTGTTTAAAAATGCAGGGAAATTTTGTAAATTGGCATTATAATTAGTAGCTGGAGGGTACATTTTTTTTTCGTGGGGTCGGTCAGGATGGGTGTTCAGGCCCTCTGTAAGAATGCTGGTTTGTTTTTATTATCCCCAGAGAAGAGTAGTGGGCATGTGTTTGGCAGGTGAAAAGTGCGGATTCTGTTTCAGAGAATTAAACAGGATCCGCATGGTCATCTCATTCCTTTAAGAATCCTTTGCTTCATCAGCTGGGATTCCACCATGTTTCTATATACTCCTCTATGCGTGGGCACAGGTACCTGGCTTGTTCCAAGAAGTATGCTGGAGAGTTTTCAAAGTAACCAGTACGTTGAAAATTATTTGCAGGTTTTCAGCGTTTCACCATAATTTTGATAACGTTTGTATGTGCTTCCTGAAATCCAAGAAGGCTGCGACGGACATAACTATGCTGAGGAGTAGCTGACTTGGTGTTGCCTATTTTTATTAGTGGAGACATACAAGAAGCCATTCTTCTAAGTATCATCCCACCACTATTTTTCCATTGTTTTAAAATGCAGGGAAATTTTGCAAGATAGCATTATAATTAGTAGCTGGAGGGTACGGTATTTTTTTTTGTGTGTGGTCGATGTGGATGGGGGCGTCAGGCCCTCTGTCAGTTCCCTCGTTAGTTTTTATTATCCCCAGAGAGGAGAAGTGGGCATGTGTTTGGCAGGTGAAAAGGGCGGATTCTGTTTCAGAGAATTAACGATGATCCCCATGGTCATCCCGTTCCTTTAATAATCCTTTACTTCATCAGTGGAAATCCACCATGTTTCTACATACTCCTCTTTGCGTGGGAACAGGTAACTGGCTTGTTCCAAGAAGTATGCCGCAGAGCTTTTCAATTAACCAGTACGTTGAAAATTATTTGCAGGTGTTCAGCGTTTCACCATAATTGTGATAACGTTTGTTTGTGCCTCCTGAAACCCAAGAAGGCTGCGACGGACATAACTATGCTGAGGCGTAGCTGACTTGGTGTTGCCTATTTTTGTTAGTGGAGACTGACAAGAAGCCATTCTTCTAAGTATCATCCCACCACCATTTTTCCATTGTTTTTAAACGCAGGGAAATTTTGCAAGTTAGCATTATAATTAGTAGCTGGAGTGTACGGTTTTTTTTTTTTGTGTGTGGTCGATGTGGATGGGGGGGTCAGGCCCTCTGTCAGTTCGCTGGTTAGTTTTTATTATCCCCAGAGAGGAGAAGTGGGCATGTGTTTGGCAGGTGAAAAGTTCGGATTCTGTTTCAGAGAATGAAACAGGATCCGCATGCTCATCCCGTTCCTTTAGGAAACTTTTGCTTCATCAGCTGGGAATCCACCATGGTTCTATATACTCCTCTATGTGTTGGCACAGGTAACTGGCTTGTTCCAAGAAGTATGCCGCAGAGCTTTTCAATTAAGCAGTACGTTGAAAATTATTTACAGGTTTTCAGCGTTTCACCATAATTCCTATAACGTTTGTATGTGTCTCCTGAAACCCAATATGGCTGCCAAGGACATAAGTATGCTGAGGCGTAGCTGACTTCGTGTTTCCTATTTTTGTTAGTGGAGACTGACAAGAAACCATTCTTCTAAGTATCATCCCACCACCATTTTTCCATTGTTTTAAAATGCAGGGAAATTTTGCAAGTCAGCATTATAATTAGTAGCTGGAGGGTACTTTTTTTTTTTTGTGGCTTCAGTGTGGATGGGTTGTTCAGGCCATCTGTCAATTCACTGGTTTGTTTTTATTATCCCCAGAGAGGAGAACTGGGCATGTGTTTGGCAGGTGAAAAGTGCGGATTCTGTTTCAGAGAATTAAACAGGATCCGCATGGTCATCTCATTCCTTTAAGAATCCTTTGCTTCATCAGCTGGGATTCCACCATGTTTCTATATACTCCTCTATGCGTGGGCACAGGTACCTGGCTTGTTCCAAGAAGTATGCTGGAGAGTTTTCAAAGTAACCAGTACGTTGAAAATTATTTGCAGGTTTTCAGCGTTTCACCATAATTTTGATAACGTTTGTATGTGCCTTCTGAAACCCAAATGGCTGCGACGGACATAACTATGTTAAGGAGTAGCTGACTTGGTGTTGCCTATTTTTGTTAGTGGAGACAGACAAGAAGCCATTCTTCTAAGTATAATCCCACCACCATTTTTCCATTGTTTTAAAATGCAGGGAAATTTTGCAAGTTAGCATTATAATTAGGAGCTGGAGGGTACGGTTTTTTTTTTGTGTGTGGTCGATGTGGATGGGGGGGTCAGGCCCTCTGTCAGTTCGCTGGTTAGTTTTTATTATCCCCAGAGAGGAGAAGTGGATATGTGTTTGGCAGGTGAAAAGGGCGGATTCTGTTTCAGAGAATTAACGATGATCCCCATGGTCATCCCGTTCCTTTAATAATCCTTTACTTCATCAGCTGGAAATCCACCATGGTTCTATATACTCCTCTTTGCGTGGGAACAGGTAACTGGCTTGTTCCAAGAAGTATTCCGCAGAGCTTTTCAATTAACCACTACGTTGAAAATTATTTGCAGGTGTTCAGCGTTTCACCATAATTGTGATAACGTTTGTTTGTACCTCCTGAAACCCAAGATGGCTGCCACGAACATAACGATGCTGAGGCGTAGCTGATTTGGTTTTGCCTATTTTTGTTAGTGGAGACTGACAAGAATCCATTCTTCTAAGTATCATCTCACCATCATTTTTCCATTGTTTAAAAATGCAGGAAAATTTTGCAAGTTAGCATTCTAATTAGTAGCTGGAGGCTTCGGTGTTTTTTTTTTTGTTTTCCTGTGGGATCGGTGTGGATGTGTTGGTCAGGCCCTCTGTCACTTCGCTGGTTTGTTTTTATTATCCCCAGAGAGGAGAAGTGGGCCTGTGTTTGGCAGGTGAAAAGTTCGGATTCTGTTTCAGAGAATGAAACAGGATCCGCATGCTCATCCCGTTCCTTTAGGAAACTTTTGCTTCATCAGCTGGGAATCGACCATGGTTCTATATACTCCTCTATGTGTTGGCACAGGTAACTGGCTTGTTCCAAGAAGTATGCCGCAGAGCTTTTCAATTAAGCAGTACGTGGAAAATTATTTACAGGTTTTCAGCGTTTCACCATAATTCCTATAACGTTTGTATGTGTCTCCTGAAACCCAGTATGGCTGCCAAGGACATAAGTATGCTGAGGCGTAGCTAACTTCGTGTTTCCTATTTTTGTTAGTGGAGACTGACAAGAAGCCATTCTTCTAAGTATCATCCCACCACCATTTTTCCATTGTTTTAAAATGCAGGGAAATTTTGCAAGTTAGCATTATAATTAGTAGCTGGAGGGTACTTTTTGTTTTTTCTTGTGGGGTCAGTGTGGATGGGGGTTCAAGGCCCTCTAGATGTTCGCTGGTTTGTTTTTATTATCCCCAAGGAGGAGAAGTGGGCATGTTGTTGCCAGGTGAAAAGTGCGGATTCTGTTTCAAAGAATTAAACAGGATCTAAATGGTCATCCGCTTCCTTTAAGAATCCTTTGCTTCATCCGCTGGGAAACCACCATGGTTCTATATACTCCCGTATGGGTGGGCACAGGTTACTGGCTTGTTCGAAGAAGTATGCCACAGAGCTTTTCAAATAAAAAGTACATTGAAAATTATTTTCAGGTTTTCAGCGTTTCATCATGAATGCGGCAACGTTTGTATGTGCCTTGAAACCCAAGATGGCTGCCACAGACATAACTATGCTGAGGCGTAGCTGACTTGGTTTTGCCGATTTTTGTTAGTGGAGAATGAAAAGAAGCCATTCTTCTAAGTATCATCCCACCACCATTTTTCCATTGTTTTAAAATGCAGGGAAATTTTGCAAGTCAGCATTATAATTAGTAGCTGGAGGCTACGGTGTTTTTTTTTTTTTCCTGTGGGGTCGGTGTGGATGTGTTGGTCAGGCCCTCTGTCAGTTCGCTGGTTAGTTTTTATTATCCCCAGAGAGGAGAAGTGGGCATGTGTTTGGCAGGTGAAAAGTTCGGATTCTGTTTCAGAGAATGAAACAGGATCCGCATGCTCATCCCGTTCCTTTAGGAAACTTTTGCTTCATCAGCTGGGAATCCACCATGGTTCTATATACTCCTCTATGTGTGGGCACAGGTAACTGGCTTGTTCCAAGAAATATGCCGCAGAGTTTTCAATTAAGCAGTACGTTGAAAATTATTTGCAGGTTTTCAGCGTTTCACCATAATTCTTACAACGTTTGTTTGTGTCTCCTGAAACCCAATATGGCTGCTAAGGACATAAGTATGCTGAGGCGTAGCTGACTTCGTGTTGCTTATTTTTGTTAGTGGAGACTGACAAGAAGCCATTCTTCTAAGTATCATCCCACCATCATTTTTCCATTGTTTAAAAATGCAGGGAAATTTTGCAAGTTATCATTATAATTAGTAGCTGGAGGGTCCTTTTTTTTTTTTGTGGGTTCTGTGTGGATGGGTTGTTCAGGCCATCTGTCAATTCACTGGTTTGTTTTTATTATCCCCAGAGAGGAGAAGTGGGCATGTGTTTGGGAGGTGAAAAGTGCGGATTCTGTTTCAGAGAATTAAACAGGATCCGCATGGTCATCTCATTCCTTTAAGAATCCTATCCTTCATCAGCTGGGATTCCACCATGTTTCTATATACTCCTCTATGCGTGGGCACAGGTACCTGGCTTGTTCTAAGAAGTATGCTGGAGAGTTTTCAAATTAACCAGTACGTTGAAAATTATTTGCAGGTTTTCAGCGTTTCACCATAATTGTGATAACGTTTGTATGTGCCTTCTGATACCGAAAAGGCTGCGACGGACATAACTATGCTGAGGAGTAGCTGACTTGGTGTTGCCTATTTTTGTTAGTGGAGACAGACAAGAAGCCATTCTTCTAAGTATCATCCCACCACCATTTTTCCATTGTTTTAAAATGCAGGGAAATTTTGAAGTTAGCATTAAAATTAGGAGCTGGAGGGTACGGTTTTTTTTTGTGTGTGGTCGATGTGGATGGGGGGGTCAGGCCCTCTGTCAGGTCGCTGGTTAGTTTTTATTATCCCCAGAGAGGAGAAGTGGGCATGTGTTTGGCAGGTGAAAAGGACGGATTCTGTTTCAGAGAATTAACGATGATCCCCATGGTCATCCCGTTCCTTTAATAATCCTTAACTTCATCAGGTGGAAATCCACCGTGGTTCTATATACTCCTCTTTGCGTGGGAACAGGTAACCGGCTTGTTCCAAGAAGTATGCCGCAGAGCTTTTCAATTAACCACTACGTTGAAAATTATTTGCAGGTGTTCAGCGTTTCACCATAATTGTGATAACGTTTGTTTGTGCCTCCTGAAACCCAAGAAGGCTGCGACGGACATAACTATGCTGAGGAGTAGCTGACTTGGTGTTGCCTATTTTTGTTAGTGGAGACTGACAAGAAGCCATTCTTCTAAGTATCATCCCGCCACCATTTTCCATTGTTTTAATATGCAGGGAAATTTTGCAAGTTAGCATTATAATTAGTAGCTGGAGGGTACGGTTTTTTTTGTGTGAGTAGTCGATGTGACTGGGGGGGTCAGGCCCTCTGTCAGTTCGCTGGTTAGTTTTTTTATCCCCAAAGAGGAGAAGTGGGCATGTGTTTGGCAGGTGAAAAGGGCGGATTCTGTTTCAGAGAATTAACGATGATCCCCATGGTCATCCCGTTCCTTTAATAATCCTTTACTTCATCAGCTGGAAATCCACCATGGTTCTATATACTCCTCTTTGCGTGGAAACAGGTAAGTGGCTTGTTCCAAGAAGTATGCCGCAGAGCTTTTCAATTAACCACTACGTTGAAAATTATTTGCACGTGTTCAGCGTTTCACCATAATTGTGATAACGTTTGTTTGTGCCTCCTGAAACCCAAGGTGGCTGCCATTAACATAACGATGCTGAGGAGTAGCTGACTTGGTTTTGCCTATTTTTGTTAGTGGAGACTGACAAGAATCCATTCTTCTAAGTATCATCTCACCCTCATTTTTCCATTGTTTAAAAATGAAGGAAAATTTTGCAAGTTAGCATTATAATTAGTAGCTGGAGGCTACGGTGTTTTTTTTTTTTTTTCCTGTGGGGTCGGTGTGGATGTGTTGAAACCCACGGGCCCATACCCAGAGTATGATAGAGTGGGTTCCCAGGTACAATCCCAGCCCCCTAAACTCCCCCCGCCCGCCCAATGCAGACAGGGCCCGTGCGCTAAGCATAAACAATACCTTTAACAGATAACCCTAACCCTGAACATAACACCCAACCCTGTTCCTATTTCTCCCCTTAACACGTAAACCTCACCGTGCGCCTAACTTTAACCTCTTATCCTAACGTTAATGCATAACCCATTCCCTGAGAACAACCCCTATCCCATAATTCTAAGCCTATCTCCTAGTCATCACTGGAACACCTAATCCCTAACCCTAATTCTAAACCGCTAACCCTAACCGGAACCCTACCTACAACCCTAACACTGACTGTAACCCTTACTTCTAACCCCAACGCTATGCCTAACAAAAACCCTAACCCTTCACCAAAACCCCTAAGCCTTACGCTAACCCTTAACCCTAATCCTAATCCTAACCATTAAACCTAACCCTAGCTCTTAAAGCTAACCCTAAACCTTGCCCTCACGACTAGACCTAACCCTGGCACTAACCTAACACCTAACCCTAACCAGAACCCCTAAAGCTAACCCTGAACTCTATCCCTAACCCTAGCAGTAATCTTTAACCCTAAACCTAAGCCCAACCCATAACCCTAATCCTATCCTTTTACCCTAAAACTAACCCCTAAACCTAACCCCTATACCTAACCCTAACTCTAACCTCAATCCTAATTCTAACCATACCCCTTCATAAAACACGAACTCCTAACCCCTAACCCTAACACTAACCAAAAACCCTAATCGCTAATCCCTAACCCTAACGCTTAACCTTTACCCTAACCGTTAACCCTCACCCTAATTCTTAACACTGACCCTAACCTTAACCTTTAACTCTAAGCCTAACCCTTAACCCTACAGTAAGGAAGACCCTTAATGCTAATGGTACCCCTTATCCCTAACCCTAACACTACAGCTAAAAATAACCCTAACCTTTGATCCTTAATCCTAACCCCTAACACTTACTTTAACCCCAAACCCTAACCCTAATCCTATGCATTAAACCTAAACCTATCTCTTAACCCTAACCCTAGCCCTTACACTAACGCCTAGATCTAACCCTAAGTATAACCTCCCGCCTAATCCTAACCTTAAGCCTTAATGCTAACGCTAACCCTGAACCCTAAACCTACCTGTAACCCTTAACAGTAACCCTATCCGTGAACCTTAACGCTGACCCTAACCATTACCCGCACCCAAGCATTTAACCCTGACCCTAACCCCAATCCTTAATGATAACCCTAACACTAAACCCTAACCCTAAGCCCAACACTTAACCCTAATCCTATCCCTTAACCCTAACCCTAACCCTAACCCTAATGCTAACCGCTAAACGTAACCCTAACCGTGAACAGTAAACCTAACCCTAACCTCTAACACAAACCATAGCACATAACTCTAACCCTAAAACTAACCCTAACCCTAACCCTAACCCTAAACCCTAACTCTTAACCTTAACCCTAAGCGTTAACTCTCACGCTAACCTTTAATCCTAACCCTAATCCTAATCTTCAACCCTAAACCTAACACTTAACCCTAACCCTGTACCAAACCCTAACCCCTCATCTTAACCCTAACCTTAAACCTCAACCCTAAACCAAAGTGTAACCGTTAAATCTAAGAGTAACCTTTAACCCTAACCGTAATCCCTAAGCCTAAGCCCTCACCCTAACACTAAACTTCATCCTTAACCCTAACCATAACCCTAACCCTAAATGTAATTCTCAGACTTCTTGCTTTCTTAGAGTTTAGAAAGCCTGCAATCCTCCCACGCCATGCGTGAAAGGAGGCTCTGCCACAGTGTCCTGCATGAAACCCAGAGGCCCATACACTGCGTGCGGTAGAGTGGGTTCCCAGTGACCATCCCAGACACCTAACTTTGCCTCCTAGAGCATACAGGGCCCGTGCCCTAAGCATAAACCCTACCCCTCACCCATAAGCCTAACCCACAACATAACACCTAACCCTGATCCTACTGCTCACCTTAACAGGTAAACCTCACCATAACCCTAACTTTAACCCCATATCTTAACGTTAATGCATGACACCCTGAGAACAAGCCCTATACCGTCATTATAACCCTACCTCCTAGCTATAACCGTAACACCTAATCCCTAATTCTGAAGCGCCAACCCTAACCTTAACCCGACCAACAACACTAACACTAACCCTAACCCCTTACCCTAATCCTACGCCTAAAAGTAACCCTAACCGTTGATCCTTAGTCATAACCACTAACCTTAACCCTAACCCTTAACCCTATTCCCAATGCTAACCATTAAACATAACCCTAACTCTTAACCCTAACCCTAACCTTTACCCTAATGCCTAGAGATCTAACCCCAACACTGACCTACAGTTAACACTAACCCCAACCCCTAATGCTAACCTTAAACCTGAACCAAGCTCCTAACCCTTAACCCTAACACTATCCCTAACCCCTAAGCCTAACCCCAACTGTTAACCCTCTAACCCTCACCCTGAATCCTAACCCTATCCGTTAACCCTAAACCCTAACCCTAACGCTAACTCCAACCCTAAACCTTACCCTGGCCCCCTAACCCAGACTTAACACCTTACCCCTAACACTAACTCTAACCCTAACCACTAATCCCTAGCACCTAACCCTGACTCGAAACCTAACCCCTAACACGAAAAACCCTAACCCCAACCCCAACCCTAATTCTCACACTACTTCCATTCCCAGAGTGAAGCAAGCCTACAATACAGCCATGCCATGTGTGAGATGAGGCTCCGCCGGAGTCCTGCATGGAAGTCCTGTCCCAAGGCCCAGGGAATGATGTTGTGCTTTCGTGGTGACTCCGACCGCACCCCTCTCACCGTAGATTAACCAGGTCCTGTGCCCTTAAACTGACCGCTAAAGCTAAGCCCTACCACCAACGCTAACCCCTGACCCTGAACCTAAGCCCCGAGCCTAAAGCCCAACATTAACTCTAGACCCTTACCCTAAACCTAATCCCTAACCCTAATGCTAACCCCTAAACCCAACCCTAACCGTGAACAGTAAACCTAACCCTAACCTCTAACATAAACCATAGCACATAACTCTAACCCTAAAAATAACCCTAACTCTAACCCTAACCATAACCCAAAACCCTAAATCTTTTTTTTTTTTTTTTTTTTTTTTTTTGAGAGAGTCTCACTCTGTTGCCCAAGATAGAGTGAGTGCTGTGGCATCAGCCTAGCTCACAGCAACCTCAGACTCCTGAGCTCAAGGAATCCTCCTGTCTCAGCCTCCCGAGCAGCTGGGACTACAGGCATGCGCCACCATGCCCGGCTAATTTTTTTCTATATATATTTTTAGCTGTCCATATAATTTCTTTCTATTTTTAGTACAGATGGGGTCTCGCTCTTGCTCAGGCTGGTCTTGAACTCCTGAGCTCAAACGATCCACCCACCTCGGCCTCCCAGAGTGGTAGGATTACAGGCGTGAGCCACCGCGCCCGGCCCTAAACCCTAACTCTTAACCTTAACACTAAGCGTTCACTCTCATGCTAACCTTTAATCCTAACCCTAATCCTAATCTTCAACCCTAAACCTAACACTTAACCCTAACCCTGTACCACACTCTAACCCCTCATCTTAACCCTAACCGTAAACCTCAACCCGAAACCAAAGTGTAACCGTTAAATCTAAGAGTAACCTTTAACCCTAACCCTAATCCCTAACCCTAAGCCCTCACACTAACACTAAAATTTATCCTTAACCCTATCCATAAACCTAACCCTAAAAACAAATTATAAGACTTCTTCCTTTCTTAGAGTTTAGAAAGCCTGCAATCCTCCCATGCCATGCGTGAAAGGAGGCTCTACCACTGTGTCCTGCATGAAACCCACGGGCCCATACCCAGAGTATGATAGAGTGGGTTCCCGGGTACAATCCCAGCCCTCTAAACTCCCCCCGCCCGCCTAATGCAGACAGGGCCCGTGCGCTAAGCATAAACAATACCTTTAACAGATAACCCTAACCCTGAACATAACACCCAACCCTGTTCCTATTTCTCCCCTTAACACGTAAACCTCACCGTGCGCCTAACTTTAACCTCTTATCCTAACGTTAATGCATAACCCATTCCCTGAGAACAACCCCTATCCCATAATTCTAACCCTATCTCCTAGCCATCACTGGAACACCTAATCCCTAACCCTAATTCTAAACTGCTAACCCTAACCGTAACCTTACCTACAACCCTAACACTGACTGTAACCCTTACTTCTAACCCCAACTCTATGCCTAACAAAAACCCTAACCCTTCACCCTAACCCCTAAGCCTTACCCTAACCCTTAACCCTAATCCTAATCCTAAACATTAAACCTAACCCTAGCGCTTAAAGCAAACCCTAAACCTTACCCTCACAACTAGACTGAACCCTGACACTAACCTAACACCTAACCCTAACCATAACCCCTAAAGCTAACCCTAACCCTGAACCCTAAACCTAACCCTAACACTGAATCCTCACTATATCCCCAAACTCTAAGCCTAATCCTAACCGTTAACCCTCACCTTAACACTTAAACTGGACCAAAACACTAAACATTAACCAGAACACTAAACTTTAACCCTAAACCTGATCCCAACCCTTAACCCTAATCCTATCCTTTTACCCTAAGCCTAACCCCTAAACCTAACCCTAACACTAACCCCAATCCTAATTCTAACCATACCCCTTCATAAAACACGAACTCCTAACCCTAACACTTACGAAAAACCCTGATCGCTAATCCCTAACACTAACGCTTAACCTTTACCGTAACCGTTAACCCTCACCCTAACCCTTAACACTGACCCTAACCTTAACCTTTAATCTAAGCCTGACCCTTAATCCTAACAGTAAGAAAAACCCTTACGCCAATCTTATCCCTTATCCCTAAACCTAACACTACAGCTAAAAATAACCCTAACCTTTGATCCTTAAACCTAACCCCTCACACTTAACCCCAAGCCCTAACCCTAATCCTAAGCATTAAACCTAACCCTATCTCTTAACCCTTACTCTAACGCCTAGATCTAACCCTAAATCTAACCTACCACCTAATCCTAACCTTAAGCCCTAATGCTAACTCTAAACCCTGAACCCTAAACCTACCCGTAACCCTTAACACTAACCCTATCTATAAACCTTAACCCTGACCCTAACCATTACCCGCACCCAAACATTTAACCCTGACCCTAACCCTAATCCTTAACGATAACCCTAACACTAAACCCTAACCCTAAGCTCAACACTTAACCCTAATCCTATCCCTTAACGCTAACCCTAACTCTAACCCTAATGCTACCCCTAAACGTAACCCTAACCGTGAACAGTAAACCTAATCCTAAACTCTAACACAAACCATGGCACATAACTCTAACCCTAAAACTAACCCTAACCATAACGCTAACGCTAACTCTTAACCTTAACCCTAAGCGTTAACTCTCACGCTAACCTTTAATCCTAACCCTAATCCTAATCTTCAACCCTAAACCTAACACTTAACCCTAACCCTGTACCAAACCCTAACCCCTCATCTTTACCCTAACCGTAAACCTCAACCCTAAACCAAAGTGTAACTGTTAAATCTAAGAGTAACCTTTAACCCTAACCCTAATCTCTAACCCTAAGCCCTCACCCTAACACTAAACTTCATCCTTAACCCTAACCATAATCCTAACCCTAAATCTAATTTTCAGACTTCTTGCTTTCTTAGAGTTTAGAAAGCCTGCAATCCTCCCACGCCATGCGTGAAAGGAGGCTCTGCCACAGTGTCCTGCATGAAACCCAGAGGCCCATACACTGCGTGCGGTGGAGTGGGTTCCCAGCGACCATCACAGACACCTAACTTTGCCTCCTAGGGCATACAGGGCCCGTGCCCTAAGCATAAACCCTACCCCTCACCCATAAGCCTAACCCACAACATAACACCTAACCCTGATCCTACTGCTCACCTTAACAGGTAAACCTCACCATAACCCTAACTTTAACCCCATATCTTAACGTTAATGCATGACACCCTGAGAACAAGCCCTATACCGTCATTATAACCCTACCTCCTAGCTATAACCGTAACACCTAATCCCTAATTCTGAAGCGTCAACCCTAACCTTAACCCGACCAACAACACTAACACTAACCCTAACCCCTTACCCTAACCCTACGCCTAAAAGTAACCCTAACCGTTGATCCTTCGTCATAACCCCAACCTTAACCCTAAAACTTAACCTATTCCCAATCCTAAACATTAAACAGAACCCTAACTCTTAACCCTAACCCTAACCTTTACCCTAATGCCTAGAGATCTAACCCCAACACTGACCTGCAGTTAACACTAACCCCAACCCCTAATGCTAACCTTAAACCTGAACCAAGCTCCTAACCCTTAACCCTAACACTATCCCTAACCCCTAAGCCTAACCCCAACTGTTAACCCTCTAACCCTCAACCTGAATCCTAACCCTATCCCTTAACCCTAACCCCTAACCCTAACGCTAACTCCAACCCTAAACCTTACCCTGCCCCCCTAACCCAGACTTAACACCTTACCCCTAACACTAACTCTAACCCTAACCACTAATCCCTAGCACCTAACCCTGACTCGAAACCTAACCCCTAACACGAAAATCCCTAACCCCAACCCCAACCCTAATTCTCACACTACTTCCATTCCCAGAGTGAAGCAAGCCTACAATACAGCCATGCCATGTGTGAGATGAGGCTCCGCCTGAGTCCTGCATGGAGGTCCTGTCCCAAGGCCCAGGGAATGATGTTGTGCTTTCGTGGTGACTCCGACCGCACCCCTCTCACCGTAGATTAACCAGGTCCTGTGCCCTTAAACTGACCGCTAAAGCTAAGCCCTACCACCAACGCTAACCCCTGACCCTGAAACTAAGCCCCGAGCCTAAAGCCCAACATTAACTCTAGACCCTTACCCTAAACCTAATCCCTAACCCTAATGCTAACCCCTAAACCCAACCCTAACCGTGAACAGTAAACCTAACCCTAACCCCTAACACAAAACATAGCACATAACTCTAACCCTAAATCTAACCCTAAGCCTAAAAGTAAACCCTAACACTTAACCTTAACCCTAAGCGTTAACTCTCACGCTAACCTTTAATCCTAACCCTAATCCTAATCTTCAACCCTAAACCTAACACTTAACCCCAAACGTCTACCAAACCCTAACCCCTCATCTTAACCCTAACCGTAAACCTCAACCCTAAACCGAACTGTAACCGTTAAACCTAGGAGTAACCTTTAACCCTAACCCTAATCCCTAACCCTAAGCCCTCAACCTAACACTAAACTTCATCCTTAACCCTAACCATAATCCTAACCCTAAATCTAATTCTCAGACTTCTTGCTTTCTTAGAGTTTAGAAAGCCTGCAATCCTCCCATGCCATGCGTGAAAGGAGGCTCTACCACTGTGTCCTGCATGAAACCCACGGGCCCATACCCAGAGTTTGATAGAGTGGGTTCCCGGGTACAATCCCAGCCCCCTAAACTCCCCCCGCCCGCCTAATGCAGACAGGGCCCGTGCGCTAAGCATAAACAATACCTTTAACAGATAACCCTAACCCTGAACATAACACCCAACCCTGTTCCTATTTCTCCCCTTAACACGTAAACCTCACCGTGCGCCTAACTTTAACCTCTTATCCTAACGTTAATGCATAACCCATTCCCTGAGAACATCCCCTATCCCATAATTCTAACACTATCTCCTAGTCATCACTGGAACACCTAATCCCTAACCCTAATTCTAAACCGCTAACCCTAACCGGAACCCTACCTACAACCCTAACACTGACAGTAACCCTTACTTCTAACCCCAACGCTATGCCTAACAAAAACCCTAACCCTTCACCCAAACCCCTAAGCCTTACGCTAACCCTTAACCCTAATCCTAATCCTAACCATTAAACCTAACCCTAGCTCTTAAAGATAACCCTAAACCTTACCCTCACGACTAGACCTAACCCTGACACTAACCTAACACCTAACCCTAACCAGAACCCCTAAAGCTAACGCTGAACCCTATCCCTAACCCTAGCAGTAAACTTTAACCCTAAACCTAAGCCCAACCCATAACCCTAATCCTATCCTTTTACCCTAAAACTAACCCCTAAACCTCACCCCTATACCTAACCCTAACTCTAACCCCAATCCTAATTCTAACCACGCCCCTTCATAAAACACGAACTCCTAACCTCTAACCCTAACACTAACCAAAAACCCTAAGCGCTAATCCCTAACCCTAATGCTTAACCTTTACCCTAACTGTTAACCCTCACCCTAAATCTTAACACTGACCCTAACCTTAACCTTTAACTCTAAGCCTAACCCTTAACCCTACAGTAAGGAAGACCCTTAATGCTAATGGGATCCCTTATCCCTAACCCTAACACTACAGGTAAAAATAACCCTAACCTTTGATCCTTAAACCTATCCCCTAACACTTACTTTAACTTCAAACCCTAACCCTAATCCTAAGCATTAAACCTAACCCTATCTCTTAACCCTAATACTAGCCCTTACCCTAACGCCTAGATCTAACCCTAAATCTAACCTACCGCCTAATCCTAACCTTAAGCCCTAATGCTAACTCTAACCCTGAACCCTAAACCTACCCGTAACTCTTAACACTAACCCTATCAGTGAACCTTAACCCTGACCCTAACCATTACCCGCACCCAAGCATTTAACCCTGACCCTTCCCCTAATCCTTAATGATAACCCTAACACTAAACCCTAACCCTAATCCCAACACTTAACCCCAATCCTATCCCTTAACCCTAACCCTAACCCTAATGCTAACCCCTAAACGTAACCCTAACCGTCACCAGTAAACCTAACCCTACCCTTTAACACAAACCATAGCACATAACTCTAACCCTAAAACTAACCCTAACCCTAACCCTAACCCTAAACCCTAACTCTTAACCTTAACCCTAAGCGTTAACTCTCACGCTAACCTTTAATCCTAACCCTAATCCTAATCTTCAACCCTAAACCTAACACTTAACCCTAACCCTGTACCAAACCCTAACCCCTCATCTTAACCCTAACCTTAAACCTCAACCCTAAACCAAAGTGTAACCGTTAAATCTAAGAGTAACCTTTAACCCTAACCGTAATCCCTAAGCCTAAGCCCTCACCCTAACACTAAACTTCATCCTTAACCCTAACCATAACCCTAACCCTACATCTAATTCTCAGAGTTCTTGCTTTCTTAGAGTTTAGAAAGCCTGCAATCCTCCCACGCCATGCGTGAAAGGAGGCTCTGCCACAGTGTCCTGCATGAAACCCAGAGGCCCATACACTGCGTGCGGTGGAGTGTTTTCCCAGCGACCATCACAGACACCTAACTTTGCCTCCTAGGGCATACAGGGCCCGTGCCCTAAGCATAAACCCTACCCCTCACCCATAAGCCTAACCCACAACATAACACCTAACCCTGATCCTACTGCTCACCTTAACAGGTAAACCTCACCATAACCCTAACTTTAACCCCATATCTTAACGTTAATGCATCACACCCTGAGAACAAGCCCTATACCGTCATTATAACCCTACCTCCTAGCTATAACCGTAACACCTAATCCCTAATTCTGAAGCGCCAACCCTAACCTTAACCCGACCAACAACACTAACACTAACCCTAACCCCTTACCCTAACCCTACGCCTAAAAGTAACCCTAACCTTTGATCCTTCGTCATAACCCCAAACTTAATCCTAACCCTTAACCTATTCCCAATCCTAACCATTAAACAGAACCCTAACTCTTAACCCTAACCCTAACCTTTACCCTAATGCCTAGAGATCTAACCCCAACACTGACCTGCAGTTAACACTAACCCCAACCCCTAATGCTAACCTTAAACCTGAACCAAGCTCCTAACCCTTAACCCTAACACTATCCCTAACCCCTAAGCCTAACCCCAACTGTTAACCCTCTAACCCTCAACCTGAATCCTAACCCTATCCCTTAACCCTAACCCCTAAACCTAATGCTAACTCCAACCCTAAACCTTACCCTGGCCCCCTAACCCAGACTTAACACCTTACCCCTAACACTAACTCTAACCCTAACCACTAATCCCTAGCACCTAACCCTGACTCGAAACCTAACCCCTAACACGAAAAACCCTAACCCCAACCCCAACCCTAATTCTCACACTACTTCCATTCCCAGAGTGAAGCAAGCCTACAATACAGCCATGCCATGTGTGAGATGAGGCTCCGCCGGAGTCCTGCATGGAGGTCCTGTCCCAAGGCCCAGGGAATGATGTTGTGCTTTCGTGGTGACTCAGACCGCACCCCTCTCACCGTAGATTAACCAGGTCCTGTGCCCTTAAACTGACCGCTAAAGCTAAGCCCTACCACCAACGCTAACCCCTGACCCTAAAACTAAGCCCCGAGCCTAAAGCCCAACATTAACTCTAGACCCTTACCCTAAACCTAATCCCTAACCCTAATGCTAACCCCTAAACCCAACCCTAACCGTGAACAGTAAACCTAACCCTAACCCCTAACACACACCATAGCACATAACTCTAACCCTAAATCTAACCCTAAGCCTAACCGTAAACCCTAACTCTTAACCTTAACCCTAAGCGTTAACTCTCACGCTAACCTTTAATCCTAACCCTAATCCTAATCTTCAACCCTAAACCTAACACTTAACCCTAAACATCTACCAAACCCTAACCCCTCATCTTAACCCTAACCGTAAACCTCAACCCTAAACCAAAGTGTAACTGTTAAATCTAAGAGTAACCTTTAACCCTAACCCTAATCCCTCACCCTAACACTAAACTTCATCCTTAACCCTAACCATAATCCTAACCCCAAATCTAATTCTCAGACTTCTTGCTTTCTTAGAGTTTAGAAAGCCTGCAATCCGCCCATGCCATGCGTGAAAGGAGGCTCTACCACTGTGTCCTGCATGAAACCCACGGGCCCATACCCAGAGTATGATAGAGTGGGTTCCCGGGTACAATCCCAGCCCCCTAAACTCCCCCCGACCGCCTAATGCAGACAGGGCCCGTGCGCTAAGCATAAACAATACCTTGAACAGATAACCCTAACCCTGAACATAACACCCAACCCTGTTCCTATTTCTCCCCTTAACACGTAAACCTCACCATGATCCTAACTTTAATCTCTTATCCTAACGTTAATGCATAACCCATTCCCTGAGAACAACCCCTATCCCATAATTATAACCCTATCTGCTAGTCATCACTGGAACACCTAATCCCTAACCCTAATTCTAAACCACTAACCCTAACCGGAACCCTACCTACAACCCTAACACTGACAGTAACCCTTACTTCTAACCCTAACGCTATGCCTAACAAAAACCCTAACCCTTCACCCAAACCCCTAAGCCTTACGCTAACCCTTAACCCTAATCCTAATCCTAACCATTAAACCTAACCCTAGCTCTTAAAGATAACCCTAAACCTTACCCTCACGACTAGACCTAACCCTGACACTAACCTAACACCTAACCCTAACCAGAACCCCTAAAGCTAATCCTGAAACCTATCCCTAACCCTAGCAGTAAACTTTAACCCTAAACCTAAGCCCAACCCGTAACCCTAATCCTATCCTTTTACCCTAAAACTAACCCCTAAACCTAACCCCTATACCTCACCCTAACTCTAACCCCAGTCCTAATTCTAACCATACCCCTTCATAAAACACTAACTCCTAACTGCTAACCCTAACACTAACCAAAAACCCTAATCACTAATCCCTAACCTTAACGCTTAACCTTTACCCTAACCGTTAACCCTCACCCTAAATCTTAACACTGACCCTAACCTTCACCTTTAACTCTAAGCCTAACCCTTAACCCTACAGTAAGGAAGACCCTTAATGCTAATGGGATACCTTATCCCTAACCCTAACACTACAGCTAAAAATAACCCTAACCTTTGATCCTTAAACCTAACCCCTAACACTTACTTTAACCCCAAACCCTAACCCTAATCCTAAGCATTAAACCTAACCCTATCTCTTAACCCTAACGCTAGCCCTTACCCTAACGCCTAGATCTAACCCTAAATCTAACCTACCGCCTAATCCTAACCTTAAGCCCTAATGCTAACTCTAACCCTGAACCCTAAACCTACCCGTAACCCTTAACACGAACCCTATCTGTGAACCTTAACCCTGACCCTAACCATTACCCGCATCCAAGCATTTAACCCTGACCCTACCCCTAATCCTTAATGATAACCCTAAAACTAAACCCTAACCCTAAGCCCAACACTTAACCCTAATCCTATCCCTTAACCCTAACCCTAACCCTAATGCTAACCCCTAAACGTAACCCTAACCGTCACCAGTAAACCTAACCCTAACCTCTAACACAAACCACAGCACATAACTCTAACCCTAAAACTAACCCTAGCCCTAACCCTAAACCCTAACTCTTAACCTTAATCCTAAGCGTTAACTCTCACGCTAACCTTTAATCCTAACCCTAATCCTAATCTTCAACCCTAAACCTAACACTTAACCCTAAACCTGTACCAAACCCTAACCCTTCATCTTAACCCTAACCATAAACCTCAACCCGAAACCAAAGTGTTACCGTTAAACCTAAGAGTAACCTTTAACCCTAACCCTAATCCCTAACCCTAAGCCCTCACCCTAACACTAAACTTCATCCTTCACCCTAACCATAATCCTAACCCTAAATCTAATTCTCAGACTTCTTGCTTTCTTAGAGTTTAGAAAGCCTGCAATCCGCCCATGCCATGCGTGAAAGGAGGCTCTACCACTGTGTCCTGCATGAAACCCACGGGCGCATACCCAGAGTATGATAGAGTGGGTTCCCGGGTACAATCCCAGCCCCCTAAACTCCCCTTGCCCGCCTAATGCAGACAGGGCCCGTGCGCTAAGCATAAACAATACCTTTAACAGATAACCCTAACCCTGAACATAACACCCAACCCTGTTCCTCTTTCTCCCCTTAACACGTAAACCTCACTGTGCGCCTAACTTTAACCTCTTATGCTAACGTTAATGCATAACCCATTTCCTGAGAACAACCCCTATCCCATAATTCTTACCCTATCTCCTAGTCATCACTGTGACACCTAATCCCTAACCCTAATTCTAAACCGCTATCCCTAACCGTAACCCTACCTACAACCCTAACACTGACAGTAACCCTTACTTCTAACCCCAACGCTATGCCTAACAAAAACCCTATCCCTTGACCCTAACCCTTCACCCTAACCCCTAAGCCTTACCCTAACCCTTAACCCTAATCCTAATCCTAATCATTAAACCTAACCCTAGCTCTTAAAGCTAAGCCTAAACCTTACCCTCACGACTGGACCTAACCCTGACACTAATCTAACACCTAACCCTAACCAGAACCGCTAAAGCTAACCCTGAACCCTATCCCTAACCCTAGCAGTAAACTTTAACCCTAAACCTAAGCCCAACCCGTAACCCTAATCCTATTCTTTTTCCCTAAAACTAACCCCTAAACCTAACCCCTATACCTCACCCTAACTCTAACCCCAATCCTAATTCTAACCATACGCCTTCATAAAACACTAACTCCTAACCGCTAACCCTAACACTAACCAAAAACCCTAATCACTAATCCCCAACCCTAACGCTTAACCTTTACCCTAACCGTTAACCCTCACCCTAAATCTTAACACTGACCCTAACCTTCACCTTTAACTCTAAGCCTAACCCTTAACTCTACAGTAAGGAAGACCCTTAA
This sequence comes from Eulemur rufifrons, assembly GCF_041146395.1. NCBI lineage: Eukaryota > Metazoa > Chordata > Mammalia > Primates > Lemuridae > Eulemur > Eulemur rufifrons. Next base: position 653,219 of record NW_027182815.1, on the reverse strand, counting down.
TGCTAATGGGATCCCTTATCCCTAACCCTAACACTATAGCTAAAAATAACCCTAACCTTTGATCCTTAAACCTAACCCCTAACACTTACTTTAACCCCAAACCCTAACCCTAATCCTAAGCATTAAACCTAACCCTATCTCTTAACCCTAATGCTAGCCCTTACCCTAACGCTTAGATCTAACCCTAAATCTAACCTACCGCCTAATCCTAACCTTAAGCCCTAATGCTAACTCTAACCCTGAACCCTAAACCTACCCGTATCCCTTAACACTAACCCTATCCGTGAACCTTAACCCTGACCTTAACCATTACCCGCACCCAAGCATTTAACCCTGACCCTACCCCTAATCCTTAATGAAAACCCTAACACTAAACCCTAACCCTAAGCCCAACACTTAACCCCAATCCTATCCCTTAACCCTAACCCTAACCCTAATGCTAACCCCTAAACGTAACCCTAACCGTCACCAGTAAACCTAACCCTAACCTCTAACACAAACCATAGCATATAACTCTAACCCTAAAACTAACCCTAACCCTAACCCTAACCCTAAACCCTAACTCTTAACCTTAACCCTAAGCGTTAACTCTCACGCTAACCTTTAATCCTAATCCTAATCCTAATCTTCAACCCTAAACCTAACACTTAACCCTAACCCTGTACCAAACCCTAACCCCTCATCTTAACCCTAACCGTAAACCTCAACCCGAAACCAAAGTGTAACCATTAAACCTAAGAGTAACCTTTAACCCTAACCCTAATCCCTAACCCTAAGCCCTCACCCTAACACTGAACTTCATCCTTCACCCTAACCATAATCCTAACCCTAAATCTAATTCTCAGACTTCTTGCTTTCTTACAGTTTAGAAAGCCTGCAATCCTCCCATGCCATGTGTGAAAGGAGGCTCTACCACTGTGTCCTGCATGAAACCCACGGGCCCATACCCAGAGTATGATAGAGTGGGTTCCCGGGTACAATCCCAGCCCCCTAAACTCCCCCCGCCCGCCTAATGCAGACAGGGCCCGTGCGCTAAGCATAAACAATACCTTTAACAGATAACCCTAACCCTGATCATAACACCCCACCCTGTTCCTATTTCTCCCCTTAACACGTAAACTTCACCATGCGCCTAACTTTAACCTCTTATCCTAACGTTAATGCATAACCCATTTCCTGAGAACAACCCCTATCCCATAATTCTAACCCTATCTCCTAGTCATCACTGTGACACCTAATCCTTAACCCTAATTCTAAACCGCTAACCCTAACCGTAACCCTACCTTCAACCCTAACACTGACAGTAACCCTTACTTCTAACCCCAAAGCTATGCCTAACAAAAACCCTAACCCTTGACCCTAACCCTTCACCCTAACCCCTAAGCCTTACCCTAACCCTTAACCCTAATCCTAATCCTAACCATTAAACCTAACCCTAGCTCTTAAAGCTAAGCATAAACCTTACCCTCACGACTGGACCTAACCCTGACACTAACCTAACACCTAACCCTAACCAGAACCCCTAAAGCTAACCCTGAACCCTATCCCTAACCCTAGCAGTCAACATTAACCCTAAACCTAAGCCCAACCCGTAACCCTAATCCTATCCTTTTACCCTAAAACTAACCCCTAAACCTAACCCCTATACCTCACCCTAACTCTAACCCCAATCCTAATTCTAACCATACCCCTTCATAAAACACGAACTCCTAACCTCTAACCCTAACACTAACCAAAAACCCTAATCGCTAATCCCTAACCCTAACGCTTAAGCTTTACCCTAACCGTTAACCCTCACCCTAAATCTTAACACTGACCCTAACCTTAACCTTTAACTCTAAGCCTAACCCTTAACCCTACAGTAAGGAAGACCCTTAATGCTAATGGGATCCCTTATCCCTAACCCTAACACTACAGCTAAAAATAACCCTAATCTTTGATCCTTAAACCTAACCCCTAACACTTACTTTAACCCCAAACCCTAACCCTAATCCTAAGCATTAAACCTAACCCTATCTCTTAACCCTAACGCTAGCCCTTACCCTAACGCCTAGATCTAACCCTAAATCTAACCTACCGCCTAATCCTAACCTTAAGCCCTAATGCTAACTCTAACCCTGAACACTAAACCTACCCGTAACCCTTAACACTAACCCTATCCATGAACCTTAACCCTGACCCTAACCATTACCCGCACCCAAGCATTTAACCCTGACCCTACCCCTAATACTTAATGATAACCCTAACACTAAACCCTAACCCTAAGCCCAACACTTAACCCTAATCCTATCCCTTAACCCTAACCTTAACCGTAACCCTAATGCTAACCCCTAAACGTAACCCTAACCGTCACCAGTAAACCTAACCCTAACCTCTAACACAAATCATAGCACATAACTCTAACCCTATAACGAACCCTAACCCTAACCCTAACCCTAAACCCTAACTCTTAACCTTAACCCTAAGCGTTAACTCTCACGCTAACCTTTAATCCTAACCCTAATCCTAATCTTCAACCCTAAACCTAACACTTAACCCTAATCCTGTACCTAACCCTAACCCCTCATCTTAACCCTAACCGTAAACCTCAACCCTAAACGAAAGTGTAACCGTTAAACCTAAGAGTAACCTTTAACCCTAACCCTAATCTCTAACCCTAAGCCCTCACCCTAACACTAAACTTCAACCTTAACCCTAACCATAATCCTAACCCTAAATCTAATTCTCAGACTTCTTGCTTTCTTAGAGTTTAGAAAGCCTGCAATCCTCCCATGGCTTGCGTGAAAGGAGGCTCTACCACTGTGTCCTGCATGAAACCCACGGGCCCATACCCAGAGTATGATAGAGTGGGTTCCCGGGTACAATCCCAGCCTCCTAAACTCCCCCCGCCTGCTTAATGCAGACAGGGTCCGTGAGCTAAGCATAAACAATACTTTTAACAGATAACCCTAACCCTCAACATAACACCCAACCCGGGTCCTATTTCTCCCCTTAACACGTAAACCTCAACCTAGGCCTAACATTACTTCTTATCGTAACGTTAATGCATAACCCATTTTCTGAGAACAACCCCTATCCCATAATTCTAACCCTATCTCCTAGTCATCACTGTGACACCTAATCGCTAACCCTAATTCTAAACCGCTAACCCTAACCGTAACCCTACCTACAACCCTAACACTGACAGTAACCCTTACTTCTAACCCCAACGCTATGCCTAACAAAATCCCTAACCCTTGACCCTTACCCTTTACCCTAACCCCTAAGACTTACCCTAACCCTTAACCCTAATCCTAATCCTAACCATTAAACCTAACCCTAGCTCTTAAAGATAACCCTAAACCTTACCCTCAAGACTAGACCTAACCCTGACACTAACCTAACACCTAACCCTAACCAGAACCCCTAAAGCTAACCCTGACCCCTATCCCTAACCCTAGCAGTAAACTTTAACCCTAAACCTAAGCCCAACCCGTAACCCTAATCCTATCCTTTTACCCTAAAACTAACCCCTAAACCTAACCCCTATACCTCACCCCAACTCTAACCCCAATCCTAATTCTCACCATACCCCTTCATAAAACAATAACTCCTAACCGCTAACCCTAACACTAACCAAAAACCCTAATCACTAATCCCTAACCCTAACGCTTAACCTTTACACTAACCGTTAACCCGCACCCTAAATCTTAACACTGACCCTAACCTTAACCTTTAACTCTAAGCCTAACCCTTAACCCTACAGTAAGGAAGACCCTTAATGCTAATGGGATCCCTTATCCCTAACCCTAACACTACAGCTAAAAATAACCCTAACCTTTGATCCTTAAACCTAACCCCTAACACTTACTTTAACCCCAAACCCTAACCCTAATCCTAAGCATTAAACCTAACCCTATCTCTTAACCCTAACGCTAGCCCTTACCCTAACGCCTAGATCTAACCCTAAATCTAACCTACCGCCTAATCCTAACCTTAAGCCCTAATGCTAACTCTCACCCTGAACCCTAAACCTACCCGTAACCCTTAACACTCACCCTATCCGTGAACCTTAACCCTGACCCTAACCATTACCTGCACCCAAGCATTTAACCCTGAACCTACCCCTAGTCCTTAATGATAACCCTAACACTAAACCCTAACCCTAAGCCCAACACTTAACCCTAATCCTATCCCTTAACCCTAACGCTAACCCTAACCCTAATGCTAACCCCTAAACGTAACCATAACTGTGACCAGTAAACCTAACCCTAACCTCTAACAAAGACCATGGCACATAACTCTAACCCTAAAACTAACCCTAACCCTAACCCTAACCGTAAATCCTAACTCTTAACCTTAACACTAAGCATTAACTCTCACGCTAACCTTTAATCCTAACCCTAATCCTAATCTTCTACCCTAAACCTAACACTTAACCCTAACCCTGTACCTAACCCTAACCCCTCATCTTAACCCTAACCGTAAACGTGAACCCTAAAACAAAGTGTAACCGTTAAACCTAAGAGTAACCTTTAAACCTAACCCTAATCCCTAACCCTAAGCCCTCACCCTAACACTAAACTTCATCCTTAACCCTAACCATAATCCTAACCCTAAATCTAATTCTCAGACTTCTTGCTTTCTTAGAGTTTAGAAAGCCTGCAATCCTCCCATGCCATGCGTGAAAGGAGGCTCTACCACTGTGTCCTGCATGAAACCCACGGGCCCATAACCAGATTATGATAGAGTGGGTTCCCGGGTACAATCCCAGCCCCCTAAACTCACCCCGCCCGCCTAATGCAGACAGGGCCCGTGCGCTAAGCATAAACAATACCTTTAACAGATAACCCTAACCCTGAACATAACACCCAACCCTGTTTCTATTTCTCCCCTTAACACGTAAACCTCACCGTGCGCCTAACTTTAACCTCTTATCCTAACGTTAATGCATAACCCATTTCCTGAGAACAACCCCTATCCCATAATTCTAACCCTATCTCCTAGTCATCACTGTGACACCTAATCCCTAACCCTAATTCTAAACCGCTAACCCTAACCGTAACCCTACCTACAACCCTAACACTGACAGTAACCCTTACTTGTAACCCCAACGCTTTCCCTAACAAAAACCCTAACCTTTGACCCTAACCCTTCACCCTAACCCCTAAGCCTTACCCTAACCCTTAACCCTAATCCTAATCCTAACCATTAAACCTAACCCTAGCTCTTAAAGCTAACCCTAAACCTTACCCTCACGACTAGACCTAACCCTGACACTAACCTAACACCTAACCCTAACCAGAACCCCTAAAGCTAACCCTGAACCCTATCCCTAACCCTAGCAGTGAACTTTAACCCTAAACCTAAGCCCAACCCGTAACCCTAATCCTATCCTTTTACCCTAAAACTAACCCCTAAACCTAACCCCTATACCTCACCCTAACTCTAACCCCAATCCTAATTCTAACCATACCCCTTCATAAAACACTAACTCCTAACCGCTAACCCTAACACTAACCAAAAACCCTAATCACTAATCCCTAACCCTAACGCTTAACCTTTACCCTAACCGTTAACCCTCACCCTAAATCTTAACACTGACCCTAACCTTCACCTTTAACTCTAAGCCTAACCCTTAACCCTACAGTAAGGAAGACCCTTAATGCTAATGGGATCCCTTATCCCTAACCCTAACACTACAGCTAAAAATAACCCTAACCGTTGATCCTTAAACCTAACCCCTAACACTTACTTTAACCCCAAACCCTAACCCTAATCCTAAGCATTAAACCTAACCCTATCTCTTAACCCTAACGCTAGCCCTTACCCTAACGCCTAGATCTAACGCTAAATCTAACCTACCGCCTAATCCTAACCTTAAGCCCTAATGCTAACTCTAACCCTGAACCCTACACCTACCCGTATCCCTTAACACTCACCCTATCCGTGAACCTTAACCGTGACCCTAACCATTACCTGCACCCAAGCATTTAACCCTGACCCTTCCCCTAATCCTTAATGATAACCCTAACACTAAACCCTAACCCTAAGCCCAACACTTAACCCTAATCCTATCCCTTAACCCTAACCCTAACCCTAACCCTAATGCTAACCCCTAAACGTAACCCTAACCGTCACCAGTAAAGCTAACCCTAAGCTCTAAGACAAACCATAGCACATAACTCTAACCCTAAAACTAACCCTAACCCTAACCCTAACCCTAAACCCTAACTCTTAACCTTAAAACTAAGCGTTAACTCTCACGCTAACCTTTAATCCTAACCCTAATCCTAATCTTCTACCCTAAACCTAACACGTAACCCTAACCCTGTACCTAACCGTAACCCCTCATCTTAACCCTAACCGTAAACCTCAACCCGAAACCAAAGTGTAACCGTTAAAACTAACAGTAACCTTTAACCCTAACCCTAATCCCTAACCCTAAGCCCTCACCCTAACACTAAACTTCATCCTTCACCGTAACCATAATCCTAACCCTAAATCTAATTCTCAGACTTCTTGCTTTCTTAGAGTTTAGAAAGCCTGCAATCCTCCCATGCCATGCGTGAAAGGAGGCTCTACCACTGTGTCCTGCATGAAACCCACGGGCCCATACCCAGAGTATGATAGAGTGGGTTCCCGCGTACAATCCCAGCCCCCTAAACTCCCCCCGCCCGCCTAATGCAGACAGGGCCCGTGCGCTAAGCATAAACAATACCTTTAACAGATAACCCTAACCCTGAACGTAACACCCAACCCTGTTCCTCTTTCTCCCCTTAACACGTAAACCTCACCGTTCGCCTAACTTTAACCTCTTATCCTAACGTTAATGCATAACCCATTTCCTGAGAACAACCCCTATCCCATAATTTTAACCCTACATCCTATCACTGTGACTCCTAATCCCTAACCCTAATTCTAAACCGCTAACCCTAACCGTAACCCTACCTACAACCCTAACACTGACAGTAACCCTTACTTGTAACCCCAACGCTTTCCCTAACAAAAACCCTAACCTTTGACCCTAACCCTTCACCCTAACCCCTAAGCCTTACCCTAACCCTTAACCCTAATCCTAATCCTAACCATTAAACCTAACCCTAGCTCTTAAAGCTAACCCTAAACCTTACCCTCACGACTAGACCTAACCCTGACACTAACCTAACACCTAACCCTAACCAGAACCCCTAAAGCTAACCCTGAACCCTATCCCTAACCCTAGCAGTGAACTTTAACCCTAAACCTAAGCCCAACCCGTAACCCTAATCCTATCCTTTTACCCTAAAACTAACCCCTAAACCTAACCCCTATACCTCACCCTAACTCTAACCCCAATCCTAATTCTAACCATACCCCTTCATAAAACACTAACTCCTAACCGCTAACCCTAACACTAACCAAAAACCCTAATCACTAATCCCTAACCCTAACGCTTAACCTTTACCCTAACCGTTAACCCTCACCCTAAATCTTAACACTGACCCTAACCTTCACCTTTAACTCTAAGCCTAACCCTTAACCCTACAGTAAGGAAGACCCTTAATGCTAATGGGATCCCTTATCCCTAACCCTAACACTACAGCTAAAAATAACCCTAACCGTTGATCCTTAAACCTAACCCCTAACACTTACTTTAACCCCAAACCCTAACCCTAATCCTAAGCATTAAACCTAACCCTATCTCTTAACCCTAACGCTAGCCCTTACCCTAACGCCTAGATCTAACGCTAAATCTAACCTACCGCCTAATCCTAACCTTAAGCCCTAATGCTAACTCTAACCCTGAACCCTACACCTACCCGTATCCCTTAACACTCACCCTATCCGTGAACCTTAACCGTGAACCTAACCATTACCTGCACCCAAGCATTTAACCCTGACCCTTCCCCTAATCCTTAATGATAACCCTAACACTAAACCCTAACCCTAAGCCCAACACTTCACCCTAAACCTATCCCTTAACCCTAACCCTAACCCTAACCCTAATGCTAACCCCTAAACGTAACCCTAACCGTCACCAGTAAAGCTAACCCTAAGCTCTAAGACAAACCATAGCACATAACTCTAACCCTAAAACTAACCCTAACCCTAACCCTAAACCTAAACCCTAACTCTTAACCTTAAAACTAAGCGTTAACTCTCACGCTAACCTTTAATCCTAACCCTAATCCTAATCTTCTACCCTAAACCTAACACGTAACCCTAACCCTGTACCTAACCATAACCCCTCATCTTAACCCTAACCGTAAACCTCAACCCGAAACCAAAGTGTAAACGTTAAACCTAACAGTAACCTTTAACCCTAACCCTAATCCCTAACCCTAAGCCCTCACCCTAACAATAAACTTCATCCTTCACCGTAACCATAATCCTAACCCTAAATCTAATTCTCAGACTTCTTGCTTTCTTAGAGTTTAGAAAGCCTGCAATCCTCCCATGCCATGCGTGAAAGGAGGCTCTACCACTGTGTCCTGCATGAAACCCACGGGCCCATACCCAGAGTATGATAGAGTGGGTTCCCGCGTACAATCCCAGCCCCCTAAACTCCCCCCGCCCGCCTAATGCAGACAGGGCCCGTGCGCTAAGCATAAACAATACCTTTAACAGATAACCCTAACCCTGAACGTAACACCCAACCCTGTTCCTCTTTCTCCCCTTAACACGTAAACCTCACCGTGCGCCTAACTTTAACCTCTTATCCTAACGTTAATGCATAACCCATTTCCTGAGAACAACCCCTATCCCATAATTTTAACCCTACATCCTATCACTGTGACTCCTAATCCCTAACCCTAATTCTAAACCGCTAACCCTAACCGTAACCCTACCTACAACCCTAACACTGACAGTAACCCTTACTTGTAAACCCAACGCTTTCCCTAACAAAAACCCTAACCTTTGACCCTAACCCTTCACCCTAACCCCTAAGCCTTACCCTAACCCTTAACCCTAATCCTAATCCTAACCATTAAACCTAACCCTAGCTCTTAAAGCTAACCCTAAACCTTACCCTCACGACTAGACCTAACCCTGACACTAACCTAACACCTAACCCTAACCAGAACCCCTAAAGCTAACCCTGAACCCTATGCCTAACCCTAGCAGTGAACTTTAACCCTAAACCTAAGCCCAACCCGTAACCCTAATCCTATCCTTTTACCCTAAAACTAACCCCTAAACCTAACCCCTATACCTCACCCTAACTCTAACCCCAATCCTAATTCTAACCATACCCCTTCATAAAACACTAACTCCTAACCGCTAACCCTAACACTAACCAAAAACCCTAATCACTAATCCCTAACCCTAACGCTTAACCTTTACCCTAACCGTTAACCCTCACCCTAAATCTTAACACTGACCCTAACCTTCACCTTTAACTCTAAGCCTAACCCTTAACCCTACAGTAAGGAAGACCCTTAATGCTAATGGGATCCCTTATCCCTAACCCTAACACTACAGCTAAAAATAACCCTAACCGTTGATCCTTAAACCTAACCCCTAACACTTACTTTAACCCCAAACCCTAACCCTAATCCTAAGCATTAAACCTAACCCTATCTCTTAACCCTAACGCTAGCCCTTACCCTAACGCCTAGATCTAACGCTAAATCTAACCTACCGCCTAATCCTAACCTTAAGCCCTAATGCTAACTCTAACCCTGAACCCTACACCTACCCGTAAACCTTAACATTAACCCTATCCGTGAACCTTAACCCTGACCCTAACCATTACCCGCACCCAAGCATTTAACCCTGACCCTACCCCTAATCCTTAATGATAACCCTAACACTAAACCCTAACCCTAAGCCCAACACTTAACCCTAATCCTATCCCTTAACCCTAACCCTAACCCTAATGCTAACCCCTAAACGTAACCCTAACCGTCACCAGTAAACCTAACCCTAACCTCTAACACAAACCATAGCACATAACTCTAACCCTGAAACGAACCCTAACCCTAAACGTAACCCTAAACCCTAACTCTTAACCTTAACCCTAAGCGTTAACTCTCACGCTAACCTTTAATCCTAACCCTAATCCTAATCTTCAACCCTAAACCTAACACTTAACCCTAACCCTGTACCAAACCCTAACCCCTCATCTTAACCCTAACCGTAAACGTCATCCCTAAACGAAAGTGTAACCGTTAAACCTAAGAGTATCCTTTAACCCTAACCCTAATCCCTAACCCTAAGCCCTCACCCTAACACTAAACTTCATCCTTCACCCTAACCATAATCCTAACCCTAAATCTAATTCTCAGACTTCTTGCTTTCTTAGAGTTTAGAAAGCCTGCAATCCGCCGATGCCATGCGTGAAAGGACGCTCTACCACTGTGTCCTGCATGAAACCCACGGGCCCATACACAGAGTATGATAGAGTGGGTTCCCGGGTACAATCCCAGCCCCCTAAACTCCCCCCGCCCGCCTAATGTAGACAGGGCCCGTGCGCTAAGCATAAACAATACCTTTAACAGATAACCCTAACCCTGAAGATAACACCCAACCCTGTTCCTATTTCTCCCCTTAACACGTAAACCTCACCGTGCACCTAATTTTAACCTCTTATCCTAACGGTAATGCATAACCCATTTCCTGAGAACAACCCCTATCCCATAATTCTAACCCTATATCCTTGTAATCACTGTGACACCTAATCCCTAACCCTAATTCTAAACCGCTAACCCTAATCGTAACCCTACCTACAACCCTAACACTGACAGTAACCTTTACTTTTAACCCCAACGCTATGCCTAACAAAAACCCTAACCCTTGACCCTAACCCTTCACCCTAACCCCTAAGCCTTACCCTTTCCCTTAACCGTAATCCTAATCCTAACCATTAAGCCTAACTCTAGCTCTTAAAGCTAACCCTAAACCTTACCCTCACGACTAGACCTAATCCTGACACAAACCTAACACCAAACCCTAACCAGAACCCGTAAAGCTAACCCTGAACCCTATCCCTAACCCTAGCAGTAAACTTTAACCCTAAACCTAAGCCCAACCCGTAACCCTAATCCTATCCTTTTACCCTAAAACTAACCCCTAAACCTAACCCCTATACCTCACCCTAACTCTAACCCCAATCCTAATTCTAACCATACCCCTTCATAAAACACTAACTCCTAACCGCTAACCCTAACACTAACCAAAAACCCTAATCACTAATCCCTAACCCTAACGCTTTACCTTTACCCTAAACGTTAACCCTCACCCTAAATCTTAACACTGACCCTAACCTTAAGCTTTAACTCTAAGCCTAACCCTTAACCCTGCAGTAAGGAAGACCCTTAATGCTAATGGGATCCCTTATCCCTAACCCTAACACTACAGCTAAAAATAACCCTAACCTTTGATCCTTAAACCTAACCCCTAACACTTACTTTAACCCCAAACCCTAACCCTAATCTTAAGCATTAAACCTAACCCTATCTCTTAACCCTAACGGTAGCCCTTACCCTAACGCCTAGATCTAACCCTAAATCTAACCTACCGCCTAATCCTAAGCTTAAGCCCTAATGCTAACTCTAACCCTGAACCCTAAACCTACCCCTAACCCTTAACACTAACCCTATCCGTGAACCTTAACCCTGACCCTAACCATTACCCGCACCCAAGCATTTAACCCTGACCCTAACCCTAATCCTTAATGATAACCCTAACATTAAACCCTAACCCTAAGCTGAACACTTAACCTAATCCTATCCCTTAACCCTAACCCTAATGCTAACCCCTAAACGTAACCCTAACCGTGACCAGTAAACCTAACCCTAACCTCTAACACAAACCATAGTACATAACTCTAACCCTAAAACTAACCCTAACCTTAACCCTAAACCCTAACTCTTAACCTTAACCCTAAGCGTTAACTCTGATGCTAACCTTTAATCCTAACCCTAATCCTAATCTTCAACCCTAAACCTAACACTTAACCCTAACCCTGTACCTAACCCTAACCCCTCATCTTAACCCTAACCGTAAACCTCAACCCTATCCCTAACCCTAACCCTAACCCCTAACCCTAACCCTAACCCCTAACCCTAACCCCAACCCCAACCCCAACAGCAACCCTAACCCCTAACCCTACCCCCTACCCCTACCCCTACACCTACCCACTAACCCTAACCCTAACCCCAAACCCTAACCCTAACCCTACCCCTAACCCTAACACTAAACCCTAACCCTAACCCTAACTCCTAAACCTAACCCCAACCCGAACCCCTAAACCCTAACCCTAACCCTAAACCCTAACCCTAACACTAACCCCTAACCCTAACCCCTAACCCCAACCCCTAACCCTAACCCTAACCCCTTACCCTACCCCTACCCCTACCCCTAACCCCTAACCCTAACCCTAACTCCTAACACTAAACCTAACCCTAACCCTAACCCGAACCCCTAACCGTAACCCTAACCACAACCCCAAAACCTAACCCTAACCCTAACCCCTAACCCTAACCCAACCCCTACCCCTAACCCTAACCCTAACCCCTAACCCTAACCCTAACCCATAACCCTATCCCCGAACCCTAACCCTAACCCTACCCTACACTCACCCTAACCCCTAACCCTAACCCCAACCCCAACTCCTAACCCTAACCCTAACCCCAAACCCTGACCCCGACCCCGACCCCAACCCCCAACCCCGACCCCGACTACGACCCTGACCCTGACGTGACCCCTACCCCAACCACAACCGCAACCCTAACCCCTAACCCTACCCCCTACCCCTACCCCTACCCCTACCCCCTAACCCTATCCCTAACCCCTAACCCTAACCCTAACCCCTAACCCTAACCCCAACCCCAACCCAAACCGCAACCCTAACACCTAACCCTACCCCCTACCCCTACCCCTACCCCTACCCCCTAACCCTATCCCTAACCCCTAACCCTAACCCTAACCCCTAACCCTAACCCCAACCCCAACCCAAACCGCAACCCTAACCCCTAACCCTACCCCCTACCCCTACCCCTACCCCTACACCCTAACCCTAACCCTAACCCGAAACCCTAACCCTAACCCTACCCCTAACCCTAACCCTAACCCCTAACCCAAACCCTAACCCCTAACCCTAACCTCTAACCCTACCCTAACCCTAACCCTAACCCCAACCCCAACCCTAACACCTAGCCCTAACCCTAACCCCTAACCCTAACCCTAACCGCTAACCCTAACCCCTAATCCTAACCCTAACCCATAACCCTAACCCAACCCCTACCCCTAACCC